>NC_136893.1:33801783-33914783 GCF_949152265.1 Phoxinus phoxinus
CCCCGGAATCCTTGGCTCGGGCCGAACGAGACGCACGCCTCGGATTGGATGGTCGCGCTGGTGCGACTTTCGGGTATTTGGGACTTTCTGAAATACCTACTTTTGCACACTAGTCCTAGGTGTTGTGCCCAATCTGACCCAAACCGGTGCAGCAAGATTGTCCAGAGTCTGACTGCCAACAGTGATTGGGAAAAAAGTGTGAATTTCGCTTCACGTTGGCGACGGGACGCCAAAACGTTGGGAGTGGGCGAGGCGGGCTTTACTCGAATGGCTATAACTCTCCAACCGAATGAGACGATCACACCCAAGTCGGTACACCCGTGTATGGACTCAGCCTGTGGTCACATGAAAGGGGATTTGGCGACTGGCCACTTGGTGGCGCTGTAAACAGAAAAAAACAACAACATGAGTGCGGCCGTAGACGACTGTGTATCAAGTGCTTTTTCACACATGCACAAGGTATTCACACCACATGATAGAACTCCTCATTCTGAACTATTTTGCCTCCGGGACCACTGCTGTCAATCAAAGCGTTTGTTAAATATCTGAGATTATGTGAACAATAATAAAAAACCCACTTTCGCAGACTGAAAAACCTAGGTTGTTTTATATCTCTCAATCAACCAGCGCAGGTCAATTCGAAAGACTTCCTAGGCCATTCCTTGTCTGAAAAAGAAATAAGTGGAAATCCAACAATCTGCTCTTACAACCAGTTTTTGTCCAGGGGAGAGCGCGAACGCAGTCCCCCACTACCATAAATTATGCAGTCGAGATTCCCACATTTGGGGAATTCGCAGGGGTCAGCACGACCGGAGTGCAATGGCCGAGCCTCGCCCTGGGTGAACCACCTTCCTGATCATGGTGTCTCCCCTGCCAGGTAAGTATGAATTCATAGGCCTCCGGTCAGAGGCACCCTGCCCATCTTCGCAATCCTCACCGACGGTCGGACAATCAAACGCACACCTGATTCAACTCATCAGCTCGTTAGTAGAGACTCCAAGAGATAAGAGAGACATCAGAAATGTGCAGTGACGGACCTTTCTTTTCTTTCTCTTTTTCATGCTCCGGCTCCATGAGCCAAAAATCTGTTTAGTGTGCAGTCCCCGGATAGTGGACGAATCAGATATTAAACTGGAAAGAACAGAGTTGATTTTTTTTTTATTGTTTATTTGTTTGTTTTTTACACCACCACCCTACCTTTACTAGTATAGTCTATGAGCACCTACTACACCTTTCAAACACCAATACAAAGCAGTATCCACTAGTTCCATTAACATCTGCTGCCACACAAGTCTAAAACATTTCTTTCATTCAACACTTTAGAAGGGGTGCACCGTTCCCAGAAGTACTGCAATACCGGGTCGATGCGTGGAGTGGACGGAGCAAGCCCCTATACCATCTCCCAGTTCCAAAAATCAATTTAATATATGGTGCCCGGGTAGGGCACGTATCAGATATTAAACTGATAAGAACAGATACTACACTTGATCTTAGCCAAAAGGCCGAGAAGCGATGACACAATGACGCAGAGGCGGGGGAGCCGGCAAAGGCCACGCCCACCTGGGCCGCGGCGGGAGGGACTGAGGCCGCCAACAAACAAGCTCAGCGACTGGTTGACAAACCGAAAACGGACCACAACAGAGTGCGCAACACGACACTTTGGAGTGCAACCTGGGATTCTGGATCATCATCAACATTCTGCCCTGAACGTGAGCGGGCAGACCAAAGCGTACGTCGTGGAGACTTCTGAGGGATGGCAGTACCCACCCCCGGTCTGCAACATCACCAAGGCTCGGCCCGGCCGGACCCAGGGTGGCGCTGCAGCGATCAAAAGTACGATATGGCGCGTAACTCCTAAACCGCCGTTCGCAGACCCAAGTGTCTTACATCCCCGGAATCCTTGGCTCGGGCCGAACGAGACGCACGCCTCGGATTGGATGGTCGCGCTGGTGCGACTTTCGGGTATTTGGGACTTTCTGAAATACCTACTTTTGCACACTAGTCCTAGGTGTTGTGCCCAATCTGACCCAAACCGGTGCAGCAAGATTGTCCAGAGTCTGACTGCCAACAGTGATTGGGAAAAAAGTGTGAATTTCGCTTCACGTTGGCGACGGGACGCCAAAACGTTGGGAGTGGGCGAGGCGGGCTTTACTCGAATGGCTATAACTCTCCAACCGAATGAGACGATCACACCCAAGTCGGTACACCCGTGTATGGACTCAGCCTGTGGTCACATGAAAGGGGATTTGGCGACTGGCCACTTGGTGGCGCTGTAAACAGAAAAAACAACAACATGAGTGCGGCCGTAGACGACTGTGTATCAAGTGCTTTTTCACACATGCACAAGGTATTCACACCACATGATAGAACTCCTCATTCTGAACTATTTTGCCTCCGGGACCACTGCTGTCAATCAAAGCGTTTGTTAAATATCTGAGATTATGTGAACAATAATAAAAAACCCACTTTCGCAGACTGAAAAACCTAGGTTGTTTTATATCTCTCAATCAACCAGCGCAGGTCAATTCGAAAGACTTCCTAGGCCATTCCTTGTCTGAAAAAGAAATAAGTGGAAATCCAACAATCTGCTCTTACAACCAGTTTTTGTCCAGGGGAGAGCGCGAACGCAGTCCCCCACTACCATAAATTATGCAGTCGAGATTCCCACATTTGGGGAATTCGCAGGGGTCAGCACGACCGGAGTGCAATGGCCGAGCCTCGCCCTGGGTGAACCACCTTCCTGATCATGGTGTCTCCCCTGCCAGGTAAGTATGAGTTCATAGGCCTCCGGTCAGAGGCACCCTGCCCATCTTCGCAATCCTCACCGACGGTCGGACAATCAAACGCACACCTGATTCAACTCATCAGCTCGTTAGTAGAGACTCCAAGAGATAAGAGAGACATCAGAAATGTGCAGTGACGGACCTTTCTTTTCTTTCTCTTTTTCATGCTCCGGCTCCATGAGCCAAAAATCTGTTTAGTGTGCAGTCCCCGGATAGTGGACGAATCAGATATTAAACTGGAAAGAACAGAGTTGATTTTTTTTTTATTGTTTATTTGTTTGTTTTTTACACCACCACCCTACCTTTACTAGTATAGTCTATGAGCACCTACTACACCTTTCAAACACCAATACAAAGCAGTATCCACTAGTTCCATTAACATCTGCTGCCACACAAGTCTAAAACATTTCTTTCATTCAACACTTTAGAAGGGGTGCACCGTTCCCAGAAGTACTGCAATACCGGGTCGATGCGTGGAGTGGACGGAGCAAGCCCCTATACCATCTCCCAGTTCCAAAAATCAATTTAATATATGGTGCCCGGGTAGGGCACGTATCAGATATTAAACTGATAAGAACAGATACTACACTTGATCTTAGCCAAAAGGCCGAGAAGCGATGACACAATGACGCAGAGGCGGGGGAGCCGGCAAAGGCCACGCCCACCTGGGCCGCGGCGGGAGGGACTGAGGCCGCCAACAAACAAGCTCAGCGACTGGTTGACAAACCGAAAACGGACCACAACAGAGTGCGCAACACGACACTTTGGAGTGCAACCTGGGATTCTGGATCATCATCAACATTCTGCCCTGAACGTGAGCGGGCAGACCAAAGCGTACGTCGTGGAGACTTCTGAGGGATGGCAGTACCCACCCCCGGTCTGCAACATCACCAAGGCTCGGCCCGGCCGGACCCAGGGTGGCGCTGCAGCGATCAAAAGTACGATATGGCGCGTAACTCCTAAACCGCCGTTCGCAGACCCAAGTGTCTTACATCCCCGGAATCCTTGGCTCGGGCCGAACGAGACGCACGCCTCGGATTGGATGGTCGCGCTGGTGCGACTTTCGGGTATTTGGGACTTTCTGAAATACCTACTTTTGCACACTAGTCCTAGGTGTTGTGCCCAATCTGACCCAAACCGGTGCAGCAAGATTGTCCAGAGTCTGACTGCCAACAGTGATTGGGAAAAAAGTGTGAATTTCGCTTCACGTTGGCGACGGGACGCCAAAACGTTGGGAGTGGGCGAGGCGGGCTTTACTCGAATGGCTATAACTCTCCAACCGAATGAGACGATCACACCCAAGTCGGTACACCCGTGTATGGACTCAGCCTGTGGTCACATGAAAGGGGATTTGGCGACTGGCCACTTGGTGGCGCTGTAAACAGAAAAAACAACAACATGAGTGCGGCCGTAGACGACTGTGTATCAAGTGCTTTTTCACACATGCACAAGGTATTCACACCACATGATAGAACTCCTCATTCTGAACTATTTTGCCTCCGGGACCACTGCTGTCAATCAAAGCGTTTGTTAAATATCTGAGATTATGTGAACAATAATAAAAAACCCACTTTCGCAGACTGAAAAACCTAGGTTGTTTTATATCTCTCAATCAACCAGCGCAGGTCAATTCGAAAGACTTCCTAGGCCATTCCTTGTCTGAAAAAGAAGAAGAAGAAATAAGTGGAAATCCAACAATCTGCTCTTACAACCAGTTTTTGTCCAGGGGAGAGCGCGAACGCAGTCCCCCACTACCATAAATTATGCAGTCGAGATTCCCACATTTGGGGAATTCGCAGGGGTCAGCACGACCGGAGTGCAATGGCCGAGCCTCGCCCTGGGTGAACCACCTTCCTGATCATGGTGTCTCCCCTGCCAGGTAAGTATGAATTCATAGGCCTCCGGTCAGAGGCACCCTGCCCATCTTCGCAATCCTCACCGACGGTCGGACAATCAAACGCACACCTGATTCAACTCATCAGCTCGTTAGTAGAGACTCCAAGAGATAAGAGAGACATCAGAAATGTGCAGTGACGGACCTTTCTTTTCTTTCTCTTTTTCATGCTCCGGCTCCATGAGCCAAAAATCTGTTTAGTGTGCAGTCCCCGGATAGTGGACGAATCAGATATTAAACTGGAAAGAACAGAGTTGATTTTTTTTTTATTGTTTATTTGTTTGTTTTTTACACCACCACCCTACCTTTACTAGTATAGTCTATGAGCACCTACTACACCTTTCAAACACCAATACAAAGCAGTATCCACTAGTTCCATTAACATCTGCTGCCACACAAGTCTAAAACATTTCTTTCATTCAACACTTTAGAAGGGGTGCACCGTTCCCAGAAGTACTGCAATACCGGGTCGATGCGTGGAGTGGACGGAGCAAGCCCCTATACCATCTCCCAGTTCCAAAAATCAATTTAATATATGGTGCCCGGGTAGGGCACGTATCAGATATTAAACTGATAAGAACAGATACTACACTTGATCTTAGCCAAAAGGCCGAGAAGCGATGACACAATGACGCAGAGGCGGGGGAGCCGGCAAAGGCCACGCCCACCTGGGCCGCGGCGGGAGGGACTGAGGCCGCCAACAAACAAGCTCAGCGACTGGTTGACAAACCGAAAACGGACCACAACAGAGTGCGCAACACGACACTTTGGAGTGCAACCTGGGATTCTGGATCATCATCACATTCTGCCCTGAACGTGAGCGGGCAGACCAAAGCGTACGTCGTGGAGACTTCTGAGGGATGGCAGTACCCACCCCCGGTCTGCAACATCACCAAGGCTCGGCCCGGCCGGACCCAGGGTGGCGCTGCAGCGATCAAAAGTACGATATGGCGCGTAACTCCTAAACCGCCGTTCGCAGACCCAAGTGTCTTACATCCCCGGAATCCTTGGCTCGGGCCGAACGAGACGCACGCCTCGGATTGGATGGTCGCGCTGGTGCGACTTTCGGGTATTTGGGACTTTCTGAAATACCTACTTTTGCACACTAGTCCTAGGTGTTGTGCCCAATCTGACCCAAACCGGTGCAGCAAGATTGTCCAGAGTCTGACTGCCAACAGTGATTGGGAAAAAAGTGTGAATTTCGCTTCACGTTGGCGACGGGACGCCAAAACGTTGGGAGTGGGCGAGGCGGGCTTTACTCGAATGGCTATAACTCTCCAACCGAATGAGACGATCACACCCAAGTCGGTACACCCGTGTATGGACTCAGCCTGTGGTCACATGAAAGGGGATTTGGCGACTGGCCACTTGGTGGCGCTGTAAACAGAAAAAACAACAACATGAGTGCGGCCGTAGACGACTGTGTATCAAGTGCTTTTTCACACATGCACAAGGTATTCACACCACATGATAGAACTCCTCATTCTGAACTATTTTGCCTCCGGGACCACTGCTGTCAATCAAAGCGTTTGTTAAATATCTGAGATTATGTGAACAATAATAAAAAACCCACTTTCGCAGACTGAAAAACCTAGGTTGTTTTATATCTCTCAATCAACCAGCGCAGGTCAATTCGAAAGACTTCCTAGGCCATTCCTTGTCTGAAAAAGAAATAAGTGGAAATCCAACAATCTGGCAGTACCCACCCCCGGTCTGCAACATCACCAAGGCTCGGCCCGGCCGGACCCAGGGTGGCGCTGCAGCGATCAAAAGTACGATATGGCGCGTAACTCCTAAACCGCCGTTCGCAGACCCAAGTGTCTTACATCCCCGGAATCCTTGGCTCGGGCCGAACGAGACGCACGCCTCGGATTGGATGGTCGCGCTGGTGCGACTTTCGGGTATTTGGGACTTTCTGAAATACCTACTTTTGCACACTAGTCCTAGGTGTTGTGCCCAATCTGACCCAAACCGGTGCAGCAAGATTGTCCAGAGTCTGACTGCCAACAGTGATTGGGAAAAAAGTGTGAATTTTGCTTCACGTTGGCGACGGGACGCCAAAACGTTGGGAGTGGGCGAGGCGGGCTTTACTCGAATGGCTATAACTCTCCAACCGAATGAGACGATCACACCCAAGTCGGTACACCCGTGTATGGACTCAGCCTGTGGTCACATGAAAGGGGATTTGGCGACTGGCCACTTGGTGGCGCTGTAAACAGAAAAAACAACAACATGAGTGCGGCCGTAGACGACTGTGTATCAAGTGCTTTTTCACACATGCACAAGGTATTCACACCACATGATAGAACTCCTCATTCTGAACTATTTTGCCTCCGGGACCACTGCTGTCAATCAAAGCGTTTGTTAAATATCTGAGATTATGTGAACAATAATAAAAAACCCACTTTCGCAGACTGAAAAACCTAGGTTGTTTTATATCTCTCAATCAACCAGCGCAGGTCAATTCGAAAGACTTCCTAGGCCATTCCTTGTCTGAAAAAGAAGAAGAAGAAATAAGTGGAAATCCAACAATCTGCTCTTACAACCAGTTTTTGTCCAGGGGAGAGCGCGAACGCAGTCCCCCACTACCATAAATTATGCAGTCGAGATTCCCACATTTGGGGAATTCGCAGGGGTCAGCACGACCGGAGTGCAATGGCCGAGCCTCGCCCTGGGTGAACCACCTTCCTGATCATGGTGTCTCCCCTGCCAGGTAAGTATGAATTCATAGGCCTCCGGTCAGAGGCACCCTGCCCATCTTCGCAATCCTCACCGACGGTCGGACAATCAAACGCACACCTGATTCAACTCATCAGCTCGTTAGTAGAGACTCCAAGAGATAAGAGAGACATCAGAAATGTGCAGTGACGGACCTTTCTTTTCTTTCTCTTTTTCATGCTCCGGCTCCATGAGCCAAAAATCTGTTTAGTGTGCAGTCCCCGGATAGTGGACGAATCAGATATTAAACTGGAAAGAACAGAGTTGATTTTTTTTTTATTGTTTATTTGTTTGTTTTTTACACCACCACCCTACCTTTACTAGTATAGTCTATGAGCACCTACTACACCTTTCAAACACCAATACAAAGCAGTATCCACTAGTTCCATTAACATCTGCTGCCACACAAGTCTAAAACATTTCTTTCATTCAACACTTTAGAAGGGGTGCACCGTTCCCAGAAGTACTGCAATACCGGGTCGATGCGTGGAGTGGACGGAGCAAGCCCCTATACCATCTCCCAGTTCCAAAAATCTATTTAATATATGGTGCCCGGGTAGGGCACGTATCAGATATTAAACTGATAAGAACAGATACTACACTTGATCTTAGCCAAAAGGCCGAGAAGCGATGACACAATGACGCAGAGGCGGGGGAGCCGGCAAAGGCCACGCCCACCTGGGCCGCGGCGGGAGGGACTGAGGCCGCCAACAAACAAGCTCAGCGACTGGTTGACAAACCGAAAACGGACCACAACAGAGTGCGCAACACGACACTTTGGAGTGCAACCTGGGATTCTGGATCATCATCAACATTCTGCCCTGAACGTGAGCGGGCAGACCAAAGCGTACGTCGTGGAGACTTCTGAGGGATGGCAGTACCCACCCCCGGTCTGCAACATCACCAAGGCTCGGCCCGGCCGGACCCAGGGTGGCGCTGCAGCGATCAAAAGTACGATATGGCGCGTAACTCCTAAACCGCCGTTCGCAGACCCAAGTGTCTTACATCCCCGGAATCCTTGGCTCGGGCCGAACGAGACGCACGCCTCGGATTGGATGGTCGCGCTGGTGCGACTTTCGGGTATTTGGGACTTTCTGAAATACCTACTTTTGCACACTAGTCCTAGGTGTTGTGCCCAATCTGACCCAAACCGGTGCAGCAAGATTGTCCAGAGTCTGACTGCCAACAGTGATTGGGAAAAAAGTGTGAATTTCGCTTCACGTTGGCGACGGGACGCCAAAACGTTGGGAGTGGGCGAGGCGGGCTTTACTCGAATGGCTATAACTCTCCAACCGAATGAGACGATCACACCCAAGTCGGTACACCCGTGTATGGACTCAGCCTGTGGTCACATGAAAGGGGATTTGGCGACTGGCCACTTGGTGGCGCTGTAAACAGAAAAAACAACAACATGAGTGCGGCCGTAGACGACTGTGTATCAAGTGCTTTTTCACACATGCACAAGGTATTCACACCACATGATAGAACTCCTCATTCTGAACTATTTTGCCTCCGGGACCACTGCTGTCAATCAAAGCGTTTGTTAAATATCTGAGATTATGTGAACAATAATAAAAAAACCACTTTCGCAGACTGAAAAACCTAGGTTGTTTTATATCTCTCAATCAACCAGCGCAGGTCAATTCGAAAGACTTCCTAGGCCATTCCTTGTCTGAAAAAGAAATAAGTGGAAATCCAACAATCCGTGCACCGTTCCCAGAAGTACTGCAATACCGGGTCGATGCGTGGAGTGGACGGAGCAAGCCCCTATACCATCTCCCAGTTCCAAAAATCAATTTAATATATGGTGCCCGGGTAGGGCACGTATCAGATATTAAACTGATAAGAACAGATACTACACTTGATCTTAGCCAAAAGGCCGAGAAGCGATGACACAATGACGCAGAGGCGGGGGAGCCGGCAAAGGCCACGCCCACCTGGGCCGCGGCGGGAGGGACTGAGGCCGCCAACAAACAAGCTCAGCGACTGGTTGACAAACCGAAAACGGACCACAACAGAGTGCGCAACACGACACTTTGGAGTGCAACCTGGGATTCTGGATCATCATCAACATTCTGCCCTGAACGTGAGCGGGCAGACCAAAGCGTACGTCGTGGAGACTTCTGAGGGATGGCAGTACCCACCCCCGGTCTGCAACATCACCAAGGCTCGGCCCGGCCGGACCCAGGGTGGCGCTGCAGCGATCAAAAGTACGATATGGCGCGTAACTCCTAAACCGCCGTTCGCAGACCCAAGTGTCTTACATCCCCGGAATCCTTGGCTCGGGCCGAACGAGACGCACGCCTCGGATTGGATGGTCGCGCTGGTGCGACTTTCGGGTATTTGGGACTTTCTGAAATACCTACTTTTGCACACTAGTCCTAGGTGTTGTGCCCAATCTGACCCAAACCGGTGCAGCAAGATTGTCCAGAGTCTGACTGCCAACAGTGATTGGGAAAAAAGTGTGAATTTCGCTTCACGTTGGCGACGGGACGCCAAAACGTTGGGAGTGGGCGAGGCGGGCTTTACTCGAATGGCTATAACTCTCCAACCGAATGAGACGATCACACCCAAGTCGGTACACCCGTGTATGGACTCAGCCTGTGGTCACATGAAAGGGGATTTGGCGACTGGCCACTTGGTGGCGCTGTAAACAGAAAAAACAACAACATGAGTGCGGCCGTAGACGACTGTGTATCAAGTGCTTTTTCACACATGCACAAGGTATTCACACCACATGATAGAACTCCTCATTCTGAACTATTTTGCCTCCGGGACCACTGCTGTCAATCAAAGCGTTTGTTAAATATCTGAGATTATGTGAACAATAATAAAAAACCCACTTTCGCAGACTGAAAAACCTAGGTTGTTTTATATCTCTCAATCAACCAGCGCAGGTCAATTCGAAAGACTTCCTAGGCCATTCCTTGTCTGAAAAAGAAGAAGAAGAAATAAGTGGAAATCCAACAATCTGCTCTTACAACCAGTTTTTGTCCAGGGGAGAGCGCGAACGCAGTCCCCCACTACCATAAATTATGCAGTCGAGATTCCCACATTTGGGGAATTCGCAGGGGTCAGCACGACCGGAGTGCAATGGCCGAGCCTCGCCCTGGGTGAACCACCTTCCTGATCATGGTGTCTCCCCTGCCAGGTAAGTATGAATTCATAGGCCTCCGGTCAGAGGCACCCTGCCCATCTTCGCAATCCTCACCGACGGTCGGACAATCAAACGCACACCTGATTCAACTCATCAGCTCGTTAGTAGAGACTCCAAGAGATAAGAGAGACATCAGAAATGTGCAGTGACGGACCTTTCTTTTCTTTCTCTTTTTCATGCTCCGGCTCCATGAGCCAAAAATCTGTTTAGTGTGCAGTCCCCGGATAGTGGACGAATCAGATATTAAACTGGAAAGAACAGAGTTGATTTTTTTTTTATTGTTTATTTGTTTGTTTTTTACACCACCACCCTACCTTTACTAGTATAGTCTATGAGCACCTACTACACCTTTCAAACACCAATACAAAGCAGTATCCACTAGTTCCATTAACATCTGCTGCCACACAAGTCTAAAACATTTCTTTCATTCAACACTTTAGAAGGGGTGCACCGTTCCCAGAAGTACTGCAATACCGGGTCGATGCGTGGAGTGGACGGAGCAAGCCCCTATACCATCTCCCAGTTCCAAAAATCAATTTAATATATGGTGCCCGGGTAGGGCACGTATCAGATATTAAACTGATAAGAACAGATACTACACTTGATCTTAGCCAAAAGGCCGAGAAGCGATGACACAATGACGCAGAGGCGGGGGAGCCGGCAAAGGCCACGCCCACCTGGGCCGCGGCGGGAGGGACTGAGGCCGCCAACAAACAAGCTCAGCGACTGGTTGACAAACCGAAAACGGACCACAACAGAGTGCGCAACACGACACTTTGGAGTGCAACCTGGGATTCTGGATCATCATCAACATTCTGCCCTGAACGTGAGCGGGCAGACCAAAGCGTACGTCGTGGAGACTTCTGAGGGATGGCAGTACCCACCCCCGGTCTGCAACATCACCAAGGCTCGGCCCGGCCGGACCCAGGGTGGCGCTGCAGCGATCAAAAGTACGATATGGCGCGTAACTCCTAAACCGCCGTTCGCAGACCCAAGTGTCTTACATCCCCGGAATCCTTGGCTCGGGCCGAACGAGACGCACGCCTCGGATTGGATGGTCGCGCTGGTGCGACTTTCGGGTATTTGGGACTTTCTGAAATACCTACTTTTGCACACTAGTCCTAGGTGTTGTGCCCAATCTGACCCAAACCGGTGCAGCAAGATTGTCCAGAGTCTGACTGCCAACAGTGATTGGGAAAAAAGTGTGAATTTCGCTTCACGTTGGCGACGGGACGCCAAAACGTTGGGAGTGGGCGAGGCGGGCTTTACTCGAATGGCTATAACTCTCCAACCGAATGAGACGATCACACCCAAGTCGGTACACCCGTGTATGGACTCAGCCTGTGGTCACATGAAAGGGGATTTGGCGACTGGCCACTTGGTGGCGCTGTAAACAGAAAAAACAACAACATGAGTGCGGCCGTAGACGACTGTGTATCAAGTGCTTTTTCACACATGCACAAGGTATTCACACCACATGATAGAACTCCTCATTCTGAACTATTTTGCCTCCGGGACCACTGCTGTCAATCAAAGCGTTTGTTAAATATCTGAGATTATGTGAACAATAATAAAAAACCCACTTTCGCAGACTGAAAAACCTAGGTTGTTTTATATCTCTCAATCAACCAGCGCAGGTCAATTCGAAAGACTTCCTAGGCCATTCCTTGTCTGAAAAAGAAGAAGAAGAAATAAGTGGAAATCCAACAATCTGCTCTTACAACCAGTTTTTGTCCAGGGGAGAGCGCGAACGCAGTCCCCCACTACCATAAATTATGCAGTCGAGATTCCCACATTTGGGGAATTCGCAGGGGTCAGCACGACCGGAGTGCAATGGCCGAGCCTCGCCCTGGGTGAACCACCTTCCTGATCATGGTGTCTCCCCTGCCAGGTAAGTATGAATTCATAGGCCTCCGGTCAGAGGCACCCTGCCCATCTTCGCAATCCTCACCGACGGTCGGACAATCAAACGCACACCTGATTCAACTCATCAGCTCGTTAGTAGAGACTCCAAGAGATAAGAGAGACATCAGAAATGTGCAGTGACGGACCTTTCTTTTCTTTCTCTTTTTCATGCTCCGGCTCCATGAGCCAAAAATCTGTTTAGTGTGCAGTCCCCGGATAGTGGACGAATCAGATATTAAACTGGAAAGAACAGAGTTGATTTTTTTTTTATTGTTTATTTGTTTGTTTTTTACACCACCACCCTACCTTTACTAGTATAGTCTATGAGCACCTACTACACCTTTCAAACACCAATACAAAGCAGTATCCACTAGTTCCATTAACATCTGCTGCCACACAAGTCTAAAACATTTCTTTCATTCAACACTTTAGAAGGGGTGCACCGTTCCCAGAAGTACTGCAATACCGGGTCGATGCGTGGAGTGGACGGAGCAAGCCCCTATACCATCTCCCAGTTCCAAAAATCAATTTAATATATGGTGCCCGGGTAGGGCACGTATCAGATATTAAACTGATAAGAACAGATACTACACTTGATCTTAGCCAAAAGGCCGAGAAGCGATGACACAATGACGCAGAGGCGGGGGAGCCGGCAAAGGCCACGCCCACCTGGGCCGCGGCGGGAGGGACTGAGGCCGCCAACAAACAAGCTCAGCGACTGGTTGACAAACCGAAAACGGACCACAACAGAGTGCGCAACACGACACTTTGGAGTGCAACCTGGGATTCTGGATCATCATCAACATTCTGCCCTGAACGTGAGCGGGCAGACCAAAGCGTACGTCGTGGAGACTTCTGAGGGATGGCAGTACCCACCCCCGGTCTGCAACATCACCAAGGCTCGGCCCGGCCGGACCCAGGGTGGCGCTGCAGCGATCAAAAGTACGATATGGCGCGTAACTCCTAAACCGCCGTTCGCAGACCCAAGTGTCTTACATCCCCGGAATCCTTGGCTCGGGCCGAACGAGACGCACGCCTCGGATTGGATGGTCGCGCTGGTGCGACTTTCGGGTATTTGGGACTTTCTGAAATACCTACTTTTGCACACTAGTCCTAGGTGTTGTGCCCAATCTGACCCAAACCGGTGCAGCAAGATTGTCCAGAGTCTGACTGCCAACAGTGATTGGGAAAAAAGTGTGAATTTCGCTTCACGTTGGCGACGGGACGCCAAAACGTTGGGAGTGGGCGAGGCGGGCTTTACTCGAATGGCTATAACTCTCCAACCGAATGAGACGATCACACCCAAGTCGGTACACCCGTGTATGGACTCAGCCTGTGGTCACATGAAAGGGGATTTGGCGACTGGCCACTTGGTGGCGCTGTAAACAGAAAAAACAACAACATGAGTGCGGCCGTAGACGACTGTGTATCAAGTGCTTTTTCACACATGCACAAGGTATTCACACCACATGATAGAACTCCTCATTCTGAACTATTTTGCCTCCGGGACCACTGCTGTCAATCAAAGCGTTTGTTAAATATCTGAGATTATGTGAACAATAATAAAAAACCCACTTTCGCAGACTGAAAAACCTAGGTTGTTTTATATCTCTCAATCAACCAGCGCAGGTCAATTCGAAAGACTTCCTAGGCCATTCCTTGTCTGAAAAAGAAGAAGAAGAAATAAGTGGAAATCCAACAATCTGCTCTTACAACCAGTTTTTGTCCAGGGGAGAGCGCGAACGCAGTCCCCCACTACCATAAATTATGCAGTCGAGATTCCCACATTTGGGGAATTCGCAGGGGTCAGCACGACCGGAGTGCAATGGCCGAGCCTCGCCCTGGGTGAACCACCTTCCTGATCATGGTGTCTCCCCTGCCAGGTAAGTATGAATTCATAGGCCTCCGGTCAGAGGCACTCTGCCCATCTTCGCAATCCTCACCGACGGTCGGACAATCAAACGCACACCTGATTCAACTCATCAGCTCGTTAGTAGAGACTCCAAGAGATAAGAGAGACATCAGAAATGTGCAGTGACGGACCTTTCTTTTCTTTCTCTTTTTCATGCTCCGGCTCCATGAGCCAAAAATCTGTTTAGTGTGCAGTCCCCGGATAGTGGACGAATCAGATATTAAACTGGAAAGAACAGAGTTGATTTTTTTTTTATTGTTTATTTGTTTGTTTTTTACACCACCACCCTACCTTTACTAGTATAGTCTATGAGCACCTACTACACCTTTCAAACACCAATACAAAGCAGTATCCACTAGTTCCATTAACATCTGCTGCCACACAAGTCTAAAACATTTCTTTCATTCAACACTTTAGAAGGGGTGCACCGTTCCCAGAAGTACTGCAATACCGGGTCGATGCGTGGAGTGGACGGAGCAAGCCCCTATACCATCTCCCAGTTCCAAAAATCAATTTAATATATGGTGCCCGGGTAGGGCACGTATCAGATATTAAACTGATAAGAACAGATACTACACTTGATCTTAGCCAAAAGGCCGAGAAGCGATGACACAATGACGCAGAGGCGGGGGAGCCGGCAAAGGCCACGCCCACCTGGGCCGCGGCGGGAGGGACTGAGGCCGCCAACAAACAAGCTCAGCGACTGGTTGACAAACCGAAAACGGACCACAACAGAGTGCGCAACACGACACTTTGGAGTGCAACCTGGGATTCTGGATCATCATCAACATTCTGCCCTGAACGTGAGCGGGCAGACCAAAGCGTACGTCGTGGAGACTTCTGAGGGATGGCAGTACCCACCCCCGGTCTGCAACATCACCAAGGCTCGGCCCGGCCGGACCCAGGGTGGCGCTGCAGCGATCAAAAGTACGATATGGCGCGTAACTCCTAAACCGCCGTTCGCAGACCCAAGTGTCTTACATCCCCGGAATCCTTGGCTCGGGCCGAACGAGACGCACGCCTCGGATTGGATGGTCGCGCTGGTGCGACTTTCGGGTATTTGGGACTTTCTGAAATACCTACTTTTGCACACTAGTCCTAGGTGTTGTGCCCAATCTGACCCAAACCGGTGCAGCAAGATTGTCCAGAGTCTGACTGCCAACAGTGATTGGGAAAAAAGTGTGAATTTCGCTTCACGTTGGCGACGGGACGCCAAAACGTTGGGAGTGGGCGAGGCGGGCTTTACTCGAATGGCTATAACTCTCCAACCGAATGAGACGATCACACCCAAGTCGGTACACCCGTGTATGGACTCAGCCTGTGGTCACATGAAAGGGGATTTGGCGACTGGCCACTTGGTGGCGCTGTAAACAGAAAAAACAACAACATGAGTGCGGCCGTAGACGACTGTGTATCAAGTGCTTTTTCACACATGCACAAGGTATTCACACCACATGATAGAACTCCTCATTCTGAACTATTTTGCCTCCGGGACCACTGCTGTCAATCAAAGCGTTTGTTAAATATCTGAGATTATGTGAACAATAATAAAAAACCCACTTTCGCAGACTGAAAAACCTAGGTTGTTTTATATCTCTCAATCAACCAGCGCAGGTCAATTCGAAAGACTTCCTAGGCCATTCCTTGTCTGAAAAAGAAGAAGAAGAAATAAGTGGAAATCCAACAATCTGCTCTTACAACCAGTTTTTGTCCAGGGGAGAGCGCGAACGCAGTCCCCCACTACCATAAATTATGCAGTCGAGATTCCCACATTTGGGGAATTCGCAGGGGTCAGCACGACCGGAGTGCAATGGCCGAGCCTCGCCCTGGGTGAACCACCTTCCTGATCATGGTGTCTCCCCTGCCAGGTAAGTATGAATTCATAGGCCTCCGGTCAGAGGCACCCTGCCCATCTTCGCAATCCTCACCGACGGTCGGACAATCAAACGCACACCTGATTCAACTCATCAGCTCGTTAGTAGAGACTCCAAGAGATAAGAGAGACATCAGAAATGTGCAGTGACGGACCTTTCTTTTCTTTCTCTTTTTCATGCTCCGGCTCCATGAGCCAAAAATCTGTTTAGTGTGCAGTCCCCGGATAGTGGACGAATCAGATATTAAACTGGAAAGAACAGAGTTGATTTTTTTTTTATTGTTTATTTGTTTGTTTTTTACACCACCACCCTACCTTTACTAGTATAGTCTATGAGCACCTACTACACCTTTCAAACACCAATACAAAGCAGTATCCACTAGTTCCATTAACATCTGCTGCCACACAAGTCTAAAACATTTCTTTCATTCAACACTTTAGAAGGGGTGCACCGTTCCCAGAAGTACTGCAATACCGGGTCGATGCGTGGAGTGGACGGAGCAAGCCCCTATACCATCTCCCAGTTCCAAAAATCAATTTAATATATGGTGCCCGGGTAGGGCACGTATCAGATATTAAACTGATAAGAACAGATACTACACTTGATCTTAGCCAAAAGGCCGAGAAGCGATGACACAATGACGCAGAGGCGGGGGAGCCGGCAAAGGCCACGCCCACCTGGGCCGCGGCGGGAGGGACTGAGGCCGCCAACAAACAAGCTCAGCGACTGGTTGACAAACCGAAAACGGACCACAACAGAGTGCGCAACACGACACTTTGGAGTGCAACCTGGGATTCTGGATCATCATCAACATTCTGCCCTGAACGTGAGCGGGCAGACCAAAGCGTACGTCGTGGAGACTTCTGAGGGATGGCAGTACCCACCCCCGGTCTGCAACATCACCAAGGCTCGGCCCGGCCGGACCCAGGGTGGCGCTGCAGCGATCAAAAGTACGATATGGCGCGTAACTCCTAAACCGCCGTTCGCAGACCCAAGTGTCTTACATCCCCGGAATCCTTGGCTCGGGCCGAACGAGACGCACGCCTCGGATTGGATGGTCGCGCTGGTGCGACTTTCGGGTATTTGGGACTTTCTGAAATACCTACTTTTGCACACTAGTCCTAGGTGTTGTGCCCAATCTGACCCAAACCGGTGCAGCAAGATTGTCCAGAGTCTGACTGCCAACAGTGATTGGGAAAAAAGTGTGAATTTCGCTTCACGTTGGCGACGGGACGCCAAAACGTTGGGAGTGGGCGAGGCGGGCTTTACTCGAATGGCTATAACTCTCCAACCGAATGAGACGATCACACCCAAGTCGGTACACCCGTGTATGGACTCAGCCTGTGGTCACATGAAAGGGGATTTGGCGACTGGCCACTTGGTGGCGCTGTAAACAGAAAAAACAACAACATGAGTGCGGCCGTAGACGACTGTGTATCAAGTGCTTTTTCACACATGCACAAGGTATTCACACCACATGATAGAACTCCTCATTCTGAACTATTTTGCCTCCGGGACCACTGCTGTCAATCAAAGCGTTTGTTAAATATCTGAGATTATGTGAACAATAATAAAAAACCCACTTTCGCAGACTGAAAAACCTAGGTTGTTTTATATCTCTCAATCAACCAGCGCAGGTCAATTCGAAAGACTTCCTAGGCCATTCCTTGTCTGAAAAAGAAGAAGAAGAAATAAGTGGAAATCCAACAATCTGCTCTTACAACCAGTTTTTGTCCAGGGGAGAGCGCGAACGCAGTCCCCCACTACCATAAATTATGCAGTCGAGATTCCCACATTTGGGGAATTCGCAGGGGTCAGCACGACCGGAGTGCAATGGCCGAGCCTCGCCCTGGGTGAACCACCTTCCTGATCATGGTGTCTCCCCTGCCAGGTAAGTATGAATTCATAGGCCTCCGGTCAGAGGCACCCTGCCCATCTTCGCAATCCTCACCGACGGTCGGACAATCAAACGCACACCTGATTCAACTCATCAGCTCGTTAGTAGAGACTCCAAGAGATAAGAGAGACATCAGAAATGTGCAGTGACGGACCTTTCTTTTCTTTCTCTTTTTCATGCTCCGGCTCCATGAGCCAAAAATCTGTTTAGTGTGCAGTCCCCGGATAGTGGACGAATCAGATATTAAACTGGAAAGAACAGAGTTGATTTTTTTTTTATTGTTTATTTGTTTGTTTTTTACACCACCACCCTACCTTTACTAGTATAGTCTATGAGCACCTACTACACCTTTCAAACACCAATACAAAGCAGTATCCACTAGTTCCATTAACATCTGCTGCCACACAAGTCTAAAACATTTCTTTCATTCAACACTTTAGAAGGGGTGCACCGTTCCCAGAAGTACTGCAATACCGGGTCGATGCGTGGAGTGGACGGAGCAAGCCCCTATACCATCTCCCAGTTCCAAAAATCAATTTAATATATGGTGCCCGGGTAGGGCACGTATCAGATATTAAACTGATAAGAACAGATACTACACTTGATCTTAGCCAAAAGGCCGAGAAGCGATGACACAATGACGCAGAGGCGGGGGAGCCGGCAAAGGCCACGCCCACCTGGGCCGCGGCGGGAGGGACTGAGGCCGCCAACAAACAAGCTCAGCGACTGGTTGACAAACCGAAAACGGACCACAACAGAGTGCGCAACACGACACTTTGGAGTGCAACCTGGGATTCTGGATCATCATCAACATTCTGCCCTGAACGTGAGCGGGCAGACCAAAGCGTACGTCGTGGAGACTTCTGAGGGATGGCAGTACCCACCCCCGGTCTGCAACATCACCAAGGCTCGGCCCGGCCGGACCCAGGGTGGCGCTGCAGCGATCAAAAGTACGATATGGCGCGTAACTCCTAAACCGCCGTTCGCAGACCCAAGTGTCTTACATCCCCGGAATCCTTGGCTCGGGCCGAACGAGACGCACGCCTCGGATTGGATGGTCGCGCTGGTGCGACTTTCGGGTATTTGGGACTTTCTGAAATACCTACTTTTGCACACTAGTCCTAGGTGTTGTGCCCAATCTGACCCAAACCGGTGCAGCAAGATTGTCCAGAGTCTGACTGCCAACAGTGATTGGGAAAAAAGTGTGAATTTCGCTTCACGTTGGCGACGGGACGCCAAAACGTTGGGAGTGGGCGAGGCGGGCTTTACTCGAATGGCTATAACTCTCCAACCGAATGAGACGATCACACCCAAGTCGGTACACCCGTGTATGGACTCAGCCTGTGGTCACATGAAAGGGGATTTGGCGACTGGCCACTTGGTGGCGCTGTAAACAGAAAAAACAACAACATGAGTGCGGCCGTAGACGACTGTGTATCAAGTGCTTTTTCACACATGCACAAGGTATTCACACCACATGATAGAACTCCTCATTCTGAACTATTTTGCCTCCGGGACCACTGCTGTCAATCAAAGCGTTTGTTAAATATCTGAGATTATGTGAACAATAATAAAAAACCCACTTTCGCAGACTGAAAAACCTAGGTTGTTTTATATCTCTCAATCAACCAGCGCAGGTCAATTCGAAAGACTTCCTAGGCCATTCCTTGTCTGAAAAAGAAGAAGAAGAAATAAGTGGAAATCCAACAATCTGCTCTTACAACCAGTTTTTGTCCAGGGGAGAGCGCGAACGCAGTCCCCCACTACCATAAATTATGCAGTCGAGATTCCCACATTTGGGGAATTCGCAGGGGTCAGCACGACCGGAGTGCAATGGCCGAGCCTCGCCCTGGGTGAACCACCTTCCTGATCATGGTGTCTCCCCTGCCAGGTAAGTATGAATTCATAGGCCTCCGGTCAGAGGCACTCTGCCCATCTTCGCAATCCTCACCGACGGTCGGACAATCAAACGCACACCTGATTCAACTCATCAGCTCGTTAGTAGAGACTCCAAGAGATAAGAGAGACATCAGAAATGTGCAGTGACGGACCTTTCTTTTCTTTCTCTTTTTCATGCTCCGGCTCCATGAGCCAAAAATCTGTTTAGTGTGCAGTCCCCGGATAGTGGACGAATCAGATATTAAACTGGAAAGAACAGAGTTGATTTTTTTTTTATTGTTTATTTGTTTGTTTTTTACACCACCACCCTACCTTTACTAGTATAGTCTATGAGCACCTACTACACCTTTCAAACACCAATACAAAGCAGTATCCACTAGTTCCATTAACATCTGCTGCCACACAAGTCTAAAACATTTCTTTCATTCAACACTTTAGAAGGGGTGCACCGTTCCCAGAAGTACTGCAATACCGGGTCGATGCGTGGAGTGGACGGAGCAAGCCCCTATACCATCTCCCAGTTCCAAAAATCAATTTAATATATGGTGCCCGGGTAGGGCACGTATCAGATATTAAACTGATAAGAACAGATTTTTTTCGAAAAAAGTTTATTGTCACAGTTTTTTTCATTCCTTTCTTTTCATTTCCACAATTATAATTTTTTCCATTAAAAAATCACATATTACATTTCACATGTCTTAAAATATAGAAATTACACAATTTACTGTCAAGAATAACTTATTGTTTGTGTGTTGTGTAAAAGTCCATGTTTGTAAAAAAGTGTGATGTTAAAAGAAATGTAGGTTAAATGAAGATTAAACAGGAACAAAATAAATAAAACAAATAAAACATGCCAACTAAAAACATCATCTCTTGTACAGGATCGAGGGTGAGTCCCTATCAAAATTGTCCATTCACTCCAGGTCTCCAGAACAGGCCCCAGACTCCCCGCTTCCGGTCCCCAGCGGAGATCCCCTCTCCTCCGGCCCGCTGGCCCGCTGTTCCCGTAGCCGGTGTGGTGAGGGTGCATCGACGGGCGGCCAGGGTCGGTGGCGGCCGGGACCTTCTCCGTGTGACCCCGGCCCCCCCATCCGAATGACGACGTCCGGCGCCTCCTGCAGCGTTGTTCTTATCATCTGCTCGCACGCGTGGAGGGGCACCGTAACGCGTTTCCCCACCAGCAGGTTTCTGGTGACCCAGATGGCATCCTTGATCACGTTTAGGGTGAGCCAGAGCGAGGTAAATTCTTGTGATGTCATGTCCTTCAAGCCCTGACCCACCCCCAGGATGGCGAGCTTGTAGTCCACCTGGGCCCCACCCGCTGGCAGGCACGGGAAAACCAGGGGGCCGGTCTTGGCCCACAGGTCCCGCGCAGCGCCACACTCCCAGAGCAGATGGTAAACGGTCTCCGGGGAACCACATCCGGACCGTGGGCAGGTAGAGTTTTTGGCCATGCCTCTGGAGTGCATAACCGCCCTGACCGGGAGGATCTCATGAGCCACCATCCACGACAAGTCCTTAAGCCTGTTCTGGAGAGCTGGGTGGGCAACGTTCCGCCAAACATCTTTGGCCTCACCTAGTGTGAGGCCCGGGACCGGACTCACCAATTCCCGATCCTGCACAAGAGAGATAAGAGACTTATGGTTACTTAAAATGGTGGCATCATTTGTCTCTAAAAGGTATTTCTTTAAAAATTTCTTAATAAAACTATGCTCTTTTGACAGATTAAAAGACACCGGGCACTTAAGGTCAACTGGTAAAATTTTCAAAGTTCTTAGGTATGACCCCATCCAGAATCGGGTCATGGCTACTGTCTTGTGTTCTCTGGATGGGGTCAGCGCGTATTGGATGTGGAGGGCGGCAAAGCGGCTGCCTAAAAACAGGTGGGGGTCTGGGAGGCCTTTCCCGCCATTTTCTTTTCTCTTTTTGATGACCTCCCTCTTCAATCTTTCCCACTTGGACCCCCACAGGAAATAAAATACCGCCCTCTCCAGGTTGGCCAGGAATCGTCTTGGGGGACTAAAAACAGAACAGACAAGTAAAATGAGTGGTAAAATCACTGCTTTAAAAATTAAGATCTTGCCTTCAAACGTCAGTTGTCGTAGTCCCCAAAACCCCAGTCTTTGCCTGACTTTCCCTAACAAGTCAGTCCAGTTTCCCTGTCCTCCACCCTCTCTGTCAAATTTGACTCCTAAAATTTTCAACTCGTCTTTAAGATCCAAATCAAGTCCACCTGTGTCCACGTCCCCCCACGGCCCGAAGAGCTGGGCCTCGGACTTGTTCCTGTTGAGCTTGGCGCCCGAGGCCCGACCGTACCAGTCAGTCAAGTCCATTGCTCTTCGTACTGATACAAGGTCAGTCGCTAAAAGGGTCACGTCATCCATATATAAAACACAGGTCGCCGTCAGTCCACCAGTTCCTGGGATGTCTAGTCCTTTAATCCATTTGTCCCTTCTCAAGATTTGTGCCAGTGGCTCAATGCAGGCCACATACAGCAGGGGAGATAATGGACACCCCTGACGGACGCCGCTGTGGATTGTTACAGCTTTGGATAAATGCCCATTAACCAAAATTCTGCTAGACAGATCATTGTACAGCAGTCCCACCCAGGATATAAACCTCCCTGGAAACCCCATTTTCCCCAGTACCTGAAAGAGGTACTGGTGCGAGACGCGGTCAAAGGCTTTTTCAAAATCTAAATTTAGGACTACTAGCCGAATGTTTCTGTCTCTCGCATAACAGATGGCGTCTCTAATCAGTACCAGGCTGTCCGTGATCTTCCTGCCGGGCACAGCACATGCTTGATCCAGGTGGATTACGTCCTCTAAAACAGTCGACATACGTGTAGCTAAAATCTTACTAAAAAGTTTACAATCGAAATTTAAAAGAGTGATTGGTCGCCAGTTCTTTAAGTCAGTCTTGTCACCTTTTTTATGTAATAATGTAACTATCCCTGATCTAAAGCTGTCCGGAAGTCTGTCAAGAGTCTCAAATTCTTTAAAAACTGTCAGTAAGTCATGTGCTAAAATGTCCCAGAAAGTCAGATAAAACTCAAAGGGAAGCCCATCCATGCCTGGGGACTTCCCTTTTTTAAAACCTTTTAGTGATTTTTGTATTTCTAAAAGAGTAAAATCCTGGGATAAAAACACATCTGGACTCTTAACCTTTTTGTCTAAAAACTCTAAAACTTCCTCTAAGATGCCGTCGTGTACTTCTTTTGGACTATATAAGTTGCCATAAAAACTTTCAATCTCACCCAAAATCTCTTCAATGTTATTTGCCTCCCTCCCTCTAAAAGTTTTTAAAATAGTTATTGGCCCTCCCCTTGCAATAGTCTTTTTAAAAAAAAATCTGGTACACTTCTCCCCTTCTTCTAATTCCCTTTCTCTAGATCTTAAAAAGACACCTTTGCTCTGAGTTTCTGACAAATCTGACATTTCTTTTTTCACATCTTTTATTTCTTCTGTAAAATCTATTCCACTGTTTAAAAGGTTAAAATATCTCTGCAGTCTTTTTTGCAGCCCCATCATGCGTCTTTTTCCTTTATCCTTTTTTTCTTTGCCTATTTTTCTAAAAAAATGTCCTGTCCTTTGTTTTACCATATCCCACCACTGTGCTCGTGAGTCATAAAAGTCCTGGAGGGTCTGCCATTGGCTGAACTGCTCCCTATACTCTCCAACCACTTCCTCGTCCTCTAATAGGGAGCAGTTCAGCTTCCACAGCCCTCCCCCTACCGTCACACCCGTGGGTAGTGAAAGGGTGCAAGACAGCATCATGTGGTCAGAAAAAAAGAGGGGGGTCAATGTAGCATCGGTCGGCGGGCAGTCCCTTGTAAAAACATAGTCAATTCGAGAGGCTCTGGCGCCGTCACCACTGAACCAGGTGAAGCCCTCCTCTCTTTGATGCATGGTTTTAAAACAGTCAACTAACTTAAAATCTTTGACTATATTTTGTAATAAAACCGATGTCTTGTCGACCTTAAAATCCTCTCCTACCCCTTTTCTGTCCTTTTTTGATAAAACACAATTAAAATCCCCTGATACCACTAGGGGAGCCCTACCTAGCATGTGGGGCTGCAGGTCTTCTAAAAGCTCATACCTATTATTTTTGTCAGTAAAACCATACAAGTTTAAAATGTTAAAATCCTTACCTAAAAAAGTCAGATTAGCTAAAATTGCCCGCCCATCCCTCACCACAGTGCTGCCCTTCACCAAAATATTGGGATTTTTTATTAAAATAGCAACACCGTCATTTTTGTTAAAATTGGACCCACTCCAGATGGAAAGTCCTGGGGTCCAAATCTCCTCCCACTTCCTGTAATTTGTTAAAAAAGGCAGACCACATTCTTGCAATAAAAACACATCTGACTTAAAAGATTTTAAAAGAGATAGGACGCTCTGTGCTCGTATATTGCTCTTCACACTTCTCACATTGATGGTGGAGATAGTGAGAGCCATGAGCAGTATGGTTAAAAAGGTGTGAGACATTTAAAAACAACCAAAGGACTACAGAGATATATTTAAAATCATGTTACCTCTTGTTGCACTTGCTTATCCTTTTCCCCAGAAGACCTGGGATCAAGGGGGCAAGTGCTTGACGCCTCAGGGCTCGCAGAGAAAACCTCTTGCGACTCCTTTGGCGATGATGTTCTTAGCTTAAAATGCAGAAAAGAGACTTCATTAGGAGATTCTGCAGGCCACATACGGTCTAGATCTTCCATGGGGGAACTATCTAGCCGATGCGCTACCCGCAGCTTTTTCTCCTCTGTTTGAACCAGAGGAGATCTCGCAGTTCTTTTCTGCACTTGAGCATTGGGGAGAGAAACATCTGTTTCACTCCCACTAGTTAAAACACTAGCCTCAGACACGGTTACTAGGGAGGAAGCCGTTTCCTCCTCTTTATCCTCCATTTTGTCTTCTTTTCCATTTTCATTTTGAGGATTGGCTTCCTCCCCCTGACCAACTGCTAAAATTGACTCCGCCCCTGTGGCCGCCCCACTTCCTTCTTCCTGTCCAATCCCTGAGGCTGGCTGGGGATTTGAATTTCCCGCCAAAACCTCAGGGCCCGCCTCCTCAATTGTTTGCTCATTTAGTGGGGCGGCCATTTTGTTGCTTTTTAACTTGTTGGCAAAACTTTTGGGGCAGTCTCTGTAGAGATGGGATGATTCTCCACAGAGGTTGCACTTTCTGCCATTTTTACACTCCTCAAAAGTGTGCCCAATTTCTCTACACTTCCTACACACTACTTCTTGACATGCCTCGGCGAGATGTCCAAGTTTGCCACACTTGCGGCATAGCTTGGGCATCCCTTGGTAGTGGATGTAGCCTCTATTCTCTCCCAACACAATCATTGAAGGAATTTGACTCAGGCCATGGTAGCTGTTGGGATCTGCCCATTGTTTAATGGGCACTCTCCACGCACAGCTCCAGATACCGTCTTCATCTAAAACCTTGACTGGTTGTCCACGAATAGAGCAATATCTTGCCAACCATACAGAAATGTCATCTCCACTCACAGTTTCATTAAACATCCTGACAATCACAACTTTAAGTGAAATATCAGTCAGTTTTTCCACAGTGAACATGGAGAAATTGGCTTTGCACATTTCAAACCGGGTCCAAAAAGTACTTAGCAAGGAAGCCGAAGCAAAGCTTACATCAAAACCGTGATTCAGGGGCAGAGTCAACAGGCAGTTTATGTCCACAACTTTAAAACCAAGAGTCTGTTGGATGCACTTCCTAGAGAAATCCAGTCTGGACATTGCCAGGAGAGTGCCATCCTCTTTTGCTTTGAATTTAAAACGCACGCTGTGGTGCCTCCTCACGCCGGCACGAGCAGCCGACATGTTGGAGGCACCACCAGCCCGCCGCAGCTAAAACCAACAATAAATATACAATAAATAAATTAAAACCTGCTTACCTTAAAACAAGAAGAGTCCTCGCCAAAGCGAGTCGTCACTTAAAAGCCGCTTGTCAATGTACCTCCTGAAGGATGTGGGTCCCGTGTGACAAGCAACACACGAGACCAAAAGGTCCCACAAGAGGCGATCGCTGTCCCAAACGTCTGGCCAGACCACGTGATCTTAGCCAAAAGGCCGAGAAGCGATGACACAATGACGCAGAGGCGGGGGAGCCGGCAAAGGCCACGCCCACCTGGGCCGCGGCGGGAGGGACTGAGGCCGCCAACAAACAAGCTCAGCGACTGGTTGACAAACCGAAAACGGACCACAACAGAGTGCGCAACACGACACTTTGGAGTGCAACCTGGGATTCTGGATCATCATCAACATTCTGCCCTGAACGTGAGCGGGCAGACCAAAGCGTACGTCGTGGAGACTTCTGAGGGATGGCAGTACCCACCCCCGGTCTGCAACATCACCAAGGCTCGGCCCGGCCGGACCCAGGGTGGCGCTGCAGCGATCAAAAGTACGATATGGCGCGTAACTCCTAAACCGCCGTTCGCAGACCCAAGTGTCTTACATCCCCGGAATCCTTGGCTCGGGCCGAACGAGACGCACGCCTCGGATTGGATGGTCGCGCTGGTGCGACTTTCGGGTATTTGGGACTTTCTGAAATACCTACTTTTGCACACTAGTCCTAGGTGTTGTGCCCAATCTGACCCAAACCGGTGCAGCAAGATTGTCCAGAGTCTGACTGCCAACAGTGATTGGGAAAAAAGTGTGAATTTTGCTTCACGTTGGCGACGGGACGCCAAAACGTTGGGAGTGGGCGAGGCGGGCTTTACTCGAATGGCTATAACTCTCCAACCGAATGAGACGATCACACCCAAGTCGGTACACCCGTGTATGGACTCAGCCTGTGGTCACATGAAAGGGGATTTGGCGACTGGCCACTTGGTGGCGCTGTAAACAGAAAAAACAACAACATGAGTGCGGCCGTAGACGACTGTGTATCAAGTGCTTTTTCACACATGCACAAGGTATTCACACCACATGATAGAACTCCTCATTCTGAACTATTTTGCCTCCGGGACCACTGCTGTCAATCAAAGCGTTTGTTAAATATCTGAGATTATGTGAACAATAATAAAAAACCCACTTTCGCAGACTGAAAAACCTAGGTTGTTTTATATCTCTCAATCAACCAGCGCAGGTCAATTCGAAAGACTTCCTAGGCCATTCCTTGTCTGAAAAAGAAGAAGAAGAAATAAGTGGAAATCCAACAATCTGCTCTTACAACCAGTTTTTGTCCAGGGGAGAGCGCGAACGCAGTCCCCCACTACCATAAATTATGCAGTCGAGATTCCCACATTTGGGGAATTCGCAGGGGTCAGCACGACCGGAGTGCAATGGCCGAGCCTCGCCCTGGGTGAACCACCTTCCTGATCATGGTGTCTCCCCTGCCAGGTAAGTATGAATTCATAGGCCTCCGGTCAGAGGCACCCTGCCCATCTTCGCAATCCTCACCGACGGTCGGACAATCAAACGCACACCTGATTCAACTCATCAGCTCGTTAGTAGAGACTCCAAGAGATAAGAGAGACATCAGAAATGTGCAGTGACGGACCTTTCTTTTCTTTCTCTTTTTCATGCTCCGGCTCCATGAGCCAAAAATCTGTTTAGTGTGCAGTCCCCGGATAGTGGACGAATCAGATATTAAACTGGAAAGAACAGAGTTGATTTTTTTTTTATTGTTTATTTGTTTGTTTTTTACACCACCACCCTACCTTTACTAGTATAGTCTATGAGCACCTACTACACCTTTCAAACACCAATACAAAGCAGTATCCACTAGTTCCATTAACATCTGCTGCCACACAAGTCTAAAACATTTCTTTCATTCAACACTTTAGAAGGGGTGCACCGTTCCCAGAAGTACTGCAATACCGGGTCGATGCGTGGAGTGGACGGAGCAAGCCCCTATACCATCTCCCAGTTCCAAAAATCAATTTAATATATGGTGCCCGGGTAGGGCACGTATCAGATATTAAACTGATAAGAACAGATACTACACTTGATCTTAGCCAAAAGGCCGAGAAGCGATGACACAATGACGCAGAGGCGGGGGAGCCGGCAAAGGCCACGCCCACCTGGGCCGCGGCGGGAGGGACTGAGGCCGCCAACAAACAAGCTCAGCGACTGGTTGACAAACCGAAAACGGACCACAACAGAGTGCGCAACACGACACTTTGGAGTGCAACCTGGGATTCTGGATCATCATCAACATTCTGCCCTGAACGTGAGCGGGCAGACCAAAGCGTACGTCGTGGAGACTTCTGAGGGATGGCAGTACCCACCCCCGGTCTGCAACATCACCAAGGCTCGGCCCGGCCGGACCCAGGGTGGCGCTGCAGCGATCAAAAGTACGATATGGCGCGTAACTCCTAAACCGCCGTTCGCAGACCCAAGTGTCTTACATCCCCGGAATCCTTGGCTCGGGCCGAACGAGACGCACGCCTCGGATTGGATGGTCGCGCTGGTGCGACTTTCGGGTATTTGGGACTTTCTGAAATACCTACTTTTGCACACTAGTCCTAGGTGTTGTGCCCAATCTGACCCAAACCGGTGCAGAAAGATTGTCCAGAGTCTGACTGCCAACAGTGATTGGGAAAAAAGTGTGAATTTCGCTTCACGTTGGCGACGGGACGCCAAAACGTTGGGAGTGGGCGAGGCGGGCTTTACTCGAATGGCTATAACTCTCCAACCGAATGAGACGATCACACCCAAGTCGGTACACCCGTGTATGGACTCAGCCTGTGGTCACATGAAAGGGGATTTGGCGACTGGCCACTTGGTGGCGCTGTAAACAGAAAAAACAACAACATGAGTGCGGCCGTAGACGACTGTGTATCAAGTGCTTTTTCACACATGCACAAGGTATTCACACCACATGATAGAACTCCTCATTCTGAACTATTTTGCCTCCGGGACCACTGCTGTCAATCAAAGCGTTTGTTAAATATCTGAGATTATGTGAACAATAATAAAAAACCCACTTTCGCAGACTGAAAAACCTAGGTTGTTTTATATCTCTCAATCAACCAGCGCAGGTCAATTCGAAAGACTTCCTAGGCCATTCCTTGTCTGAAAAAGAAGAAGAAGAAATAAGTGGAAATCCAACAATCTGCTCTTACAACCAGTTTTTGTCCAGGGGAGAGCGCGAACGCAGTCCCCCACTACCATAAATTATGCAGTCGAGATTCCCACATTTGGGGAATTCGCAGGGGTCAGCACGACCGGAGTGCAATGGCCGAGCCTCGCCCTGGGTGAACCACCTTCCTGATCATGGTGTCTCCCCTGCCAGGTAAGTATGAATTCATAGGCCTCCGGTCAGAGGCACCCTGCCCATCTTCGCAATCCTCACCGACGGTCGGACAATCAAACGCACACCTGATTCAACTCATCAGCTCGTTAGTAGAGACTCCAAGAGATAAGAGAGACATCAGAAATGTGCAGTGACGGACCTTTCTTTTCTTTCTCTTTTTCATGCTCCGGCTCCATGAGCCAAAAATCTGTTTAGTGTGCAGTCCCCGGATAGTGGACGAATCAGATATTAAACTGGAAAGAACAGAGTTGATTTTTTTTTTATTGTTTATTTGTTTGTTTTTTACACCACCACCCTACCTTTACTAGTATAGTCTATGAGCACCTACTACACCTTTCAAACACCAATACAAAGCAGTATCCACTAGTTCCATTAACATCTGCTGCCACACAAGTCTAAAACATTTCTTTCATTCAACACTTTAGAAGGGGTGCACCGTTCCCAGAAGTACTGCAATACCGGGTCGATGCGTGGAGTGGACGGAGCAAGCCCCTATACCATCTCCCAGTTCCAAAAATCAATTTAATATATGGTGCCCGGGTAGGGCACGTATCAGATATTAAACTGATAAGAACAGATACTACACTTGATCTTAGCCAAAAGGCCGAGAAGCGATGACACAATGACGCAGAGGCGGGGGAGCCGGCAAAGGCCACGCCCACCTGGGCCGCGGCGGGAGGGACTGAGGCCGCCAACAAACAAGCTCAGCGACTGGTTGACAAACCGAAAACGGACCACAACAGAGTGCGCAACACGACACTTTGGAGTGCAACCTGGGATTCTGGATCATCATCAACATTCTGCCCTGAACGTGAGCGGGCAGACCAAAGCGTACGTCGTGGAGACTTCTGAGGGATGGCAGTACCCACCCCCGGTCTGCAACATCACCAAGGCTCGGCCCGGCCGGACCCAGGGTGGCGCTGCAGCGATCAAAAGTACGATATGGCGCGTAACTCCTAAACCGCCGTTCGCAGACCCAAGTGTCTTACATCCCCGGAATCCTTGGCTCGGGCCGAACGAGACGCACGCCTCGGATTGGATGGTCGCGCTGGTGCGACTTTCGGGTATTTGGGACTTTCTGAAATACCTACTTTTGCACACTAGTCCTAGGTGTTGTGCCCAATCTGACCCAAACCGGTGCAGCAAGATTGTCCAGAGTCTGACTGCCAACAGTGATTGGGAAAAAAGTGTGAATTTCGCTTCACGTTGGCGACGGGACGCCAAAACGTTGGGAGTGGGCGAGGCGGGCTTTACTCGAATGGCTATAACTCTCCAACCGAATGAGACGATCACACCCAAGTCGGTACACCCGTGTATGGACTCAGCCTGTGGTCACATGAAAGGGGATTTGGCGACTGGCCACTTGGTGGCGCTGTAAACAGAAAAAACAACAACATGAGTGCGGCCGTAGACGACTGTGTATCAAGTGCTTTTTCACACATGCACAAGGTATTCACACCACATGATAGAACTCCTCATTCTGAACTATTTTGCCTCCGGGACCACTGCTGTCAATCAAAGCGTTTGTTAAATATCTGAGATTATGTGAACAATAATAAAAAACCCACTTTCGCAGACTGAAAAACCTAGGTTGTTTTATATCTCTCAATCAACCAGCGCAGGTCAATTCGAAAGACTTCCTAGGCCATTCCTTGTCTGAAAAAGAAGAAGAAGAAATAAGTGGAAATCCAACAATCTGCTCTTACAACCAGTTTTTGTCCAGGGGAGAGCGCGAACGCAGTCCCCCACTACCATAAATTATGCAGTTGAGATTCCCACATTTGGGGAATTCGCAGGGGTCAGCACGACCGGAGTGCAATGGCCGAGCCTCGCCCTGGGTGAACCACCTTCCTGATCATGGTGTCTCCCCTGCCAGGTAAGTATGAATTCATAGGCCTCCGGTCAGAGGCACCCTGCCCATCTTCGCAATCCTCACCGACGGTCGGACAATCAAACGCACACCTGATTCAACTCATCAGCTCGTTAGTAGAGACTCCAAGAGATAAGAGAGACATCAGAAATGTGCAGTGACGGACCTTTCTTTTCTTTCTCTTTTTCATGCTCCGGCTCCATGAGCCAAAAATCTGTTTAGTGTGCAGTCCCCGGATAGTGGACGAATCAGATATTAAACTGGAAAGAACAGAGTTGATTTTTTTTTTATTGTTTATTTGTTTGTTTTTTACACCACCACCCTACCTTTACTAGTATAGTCTATGAGCACCTACTACACCTTTCAAACACCAATACAAAGCAGTATCCACTAGTTCCATTAACATCTGCTGCCACACAAGTCTAAAACATTTCTTTCATTCAACACTTTAGAAGGGGTGCACCGTTCCCAGAAGTACTGCAATACCGGGTCGATGCGTGGAGTGGACGGAGCAAGCCCCTATACCATCTCCCAGTTCCAAAAATCAATTTAATATATGGTGCCCGGGTAGGGCACGTATCAGATATTAAACTGATAAGAACAGATACTACACTTGATCTTAGCCAAAAGGCCGAGAAGCGATGACACAATGACGCAGAGGCGGGGGAGCCGGCAAAGGCCACGCCCACCTGGGCCGCGGCGGGAGGGACTGAGGCCGCCAACAAACAAGCTCAGCGACTGGTTGACAAACCGAAAACGGACCAGTACGTTGGGAGTGGGCGAGGCGGGCTTTACTCGAATGGCTATAACTCTCCAACCGAATGAGACGATCACACCCAAGTCGGTACACCCGTGTATGGACTCAGCCTGTGGTCACATGAAAGGGGATTTGGCGACTGGCCACTTGGTGGCGCTGTAAACAGAAAAAACAACAACATGAGTGCGGCCGTAGACGACTGTGTATCAAGTGCTTTTTCACACATGCACAAGGTATTCACACCACATGATAGAACTCCTCATTCTGAACTATTTTGCCTCCGGGACCACTGCTGTCAATCAAAGCGTTTGTTAAATATCTGAGATTATGTGAACAATAATAAAAAACCCACTTTCGCAGACTGAAAAACCTAGGTTGTTTTATATCTCTCAATCAACCAGCGCAGGTCAATTCGAAAGACTTCCTAGGCCATTCCTTGTCTGAAAAAGAAGAAGAAGAAATAAGTGGAAATCCAACAATCTGCTCTTACAACCAGTTTTTGTCCAGGGGAGAGCGCGAACGCAGTCCCCCACTACCATAAATTATGCAGTCGAGATTCCCACATTTGGGGAATTCGCAGGGGTCAGCACGACCGGAGTGCAATGGCCGAGCCTCGCCCTGGGTGAACCACCTTCCTGATCATGGTGTCTCCCCTGCCAGGTAAGTATGAATTCATAGGCCTCCGGTCAGAGGCACCCTGCCCATCTTCGCAATCCTCACCGACGGTCGGACAATCAAACGCACACCTGATTCAACTCATCAGCTCGTTAGTAGAGACTCCAAGAGATAAGAGAGACATCAGAAATGTGCAGTGACGGACCTTTCTTTTCTTTCTCTTTTTCATGCTCCGGCTCCATGAGCCAAAAATCTGTTTAGTGTGCAGTCCCCGGATAGTGGACGAATCAGATATTAAACTGGAAAGAACAGAGTTGATTTTTTTTTTATTGTTTATTTGTTTGTTTTTTACACCACCACCCTACCTTTACTAGTATAGTCTATGAGCACCTACTACACCTTTCAAACACCAATACAAAGCAGTATCCACTAGTTCCATTAACATCTGCTGCCACACAAGTCTAAAACATTTCTTTCATTCAACACTTTAGAAGGGGTGCACCGTTCCCAGAAGTACTGCAATACCGGGTCGATGCGTGGAGTGGACGGAGCAAGCCCCTATACCATCTCCCAGTTCCAAAAATCAATTTAATATATGGTGCCCGGGTAGGGCACGTATCAGATATTAAACTGATAAGAACAGATACTACACTTGATCTTAGCCAAAAGGCCGAGAAGCGATGACACAATGACGCAGAGGCGGGGGAGCCGGCAAAGGCCACGCCCACCTGGGCCGCGGCGGGAGGGACTGAGGCCGCCAACAAACAAGCTCAGCGACTGGTTGACAAACCGAAAACGGACCACAACAGAGTGCGCAACACGACACTTTGGAGTGCAACCTGGGATTCTGGATCATCATCAACATTCTGCCCTGAACGTGAGCGGGCAGACCAAAGCGTACGTCGTGGAGACTTCTGAGGGATGGCAGTACCCACCCCCGGTCTGCAACATCACCAAGGCTCGGCCCGGCCGGACCCAGGGTGGCGCTGCAGCGATCAAAAGTACGATATGGCGCGTAACTCCTAAACCGCCGTTCGCAGACCCAAGTGTCTTACATCCCCGGAATCCTTGGCTCGGGCCGAACGAGACGCACGCCTCGGATTGGATGGTCGCGCTGGTGCGACTTTCGGGTATTTGGGACTTTCTGAAATACCTACTTTTGCACACTAGTCCTAGGTGTTGTGCCCAATCTGACCCAAACCGGTGCAGCAAGATTGTCCAGAGTCTGACTGCCAACAGTGATTGGGAAAAAAGTGTGAATTTCGCTTCACGTTGGCGACGGGACGCCAAAACGTTGGGAGTGGGCGAGGCGGGCTTTACTCGAATGGCTATAACTCTCCAACCGAATGAGACGATCACACCCAAGTCGGTACACCCGTGTATGGACTCAGCCTGTGGTCACATGAAAGGGGATTTGGCGACTGGCCACTTGGTGGCGCTGTAAACAGAAAAAACAACAACATGAGTGCGGCCGTAGACGACTGTGTATCAAGTGCTTTTTCACACATGCACAAGGTATTCACACCACATGATAGAACTCCTCATTCTGAACTATTTTGCCTCCGGGACCACTGCTGTCAATCAAAGCGTTTGTTAAATATCTGAGATTATGTGAACAATAATAAAAAACCCACTTTCGCAGACTGAAAAACCTAGGTTGTTTTATATCTCTCAATCAACCAGCGCAGGTCAATTCGAAAGACTTCCTAGGCCATTCCTTGTCTGAAAAAGAAATAAGTGGAAATCCAACAATCTGCTCTTACAACCAGTTTTTGTCCAGGGGAGAGCGCGAACGCAGTCCCCCACTACCATAAATTATGCAGTCGAGATTCCCACATTTGGGGAATTCGCAGGGGTCAGCACGACCGGAGTGCAATGGCCGAGCCTCGCCCTGGGTGAACCACCTTCCTGATCATGGTGTCTCCCCTGCCAGGTAAGTATGAATTCATAGGCCTCCGGTCAGAGGCACCCTGCCCATCTTCACAATCCTCACCGACGGTCGGACAATCAAACGCACACCTGATTCAACTCATCAGCTCGTTAGTAGAGACTCCAAGAGATAAGAGAGACATCAGAAATGTGCAGTGACGGACCTTTCTTTTCTTTCTCTTTTTCATGCTCCGGCTCCATGAGCCAAAAATCTGTTTAGTGTGCAGTCCCCGGATAGTGGACGAATCAGATATTAAACTGGAAAGAACAGAGTTGATTTTTTTTTTATTGTTTATTTGTTTGTTTTTTACACCACCACCCTACCTTTACTAGTATAGTCTATGAGCACCTACTACACCTTTCAAACACCAATACAAAGCAGTATCCACTAGTTCCATTAACATCTGCTACCACACAAGTCTAAAACATTTCTTTCATTCAACACTTTAGAAGGGGTGCACCGTTCCCAGAAGTACTGCAATACCGGGTCGATGCGTGGAGTGGACGGAGCAAGCCCCTATACCATCTCCCAGTTCCAAAAATCAATTTAATATATGGTGCCCGGGTAGGGCACGTATCAGATATTAAACTGATAAGAACAGATTTTTTTTTTTCGAAAAGTTTTTATTGTCTCATTCCACTTTTTACATCGTCATCATCTCAACAGGAGGTCATCATACGCTTTGTTTCCATAACATTTTTATATAGGAAATGCATACATCTGTTTAAAGCATGTGTTAGTGTTAAAACATGTGTTGGTGTTTAAAACATGGAACAATAAAACTACTAACAAGAAAAAGCTTTTGGAAACTAAAAGGGCTCTTGATGGATAAAACCTACAGAGGGTAAAAAACTCAGACGATATATAATAAATAGGTAAATACATAAAATAGATACATAAAGCGAAGTCCTGTCTTTGTGCAAGAAGAAGATAAAAAAAATATATATATATATAATAATAATAATAATAATAATAATAATTCCCAGCCATCCTTCGGAACAGAGCCCGAGACCCGGCCCGTGGGCCAGAGGAGATCCTCTTTAACCACGGCTCCGCTGCTCCACCTGGTGTTGAATTTGGGGGGCATCTACGGGCAGTCAAGGCTCGTGGCCGAGGGGACCTTCTCCAGTGAAGCTCTGGTCCCCACGTCCGAATGGCGACATGCGGTGTACTCCTGCAGCCTAAAGTTTGCCAGCTGTTGGGTGGCGTGGAGGGACACCTGCATGCGCTTCCCCACCAGCAGGTTTCTGGAGGTCCAAATAGCGTCTTTGATACAGTTCATGGTGAGCCAGTACTTTATGTAGTTTTCTGCTGGCAAGTTTTCCTGGCTCACCAATCCTACTGTTGTCCAGTAGTCTGGGACCCCCCCTGCTGGTAGGTACGGGAATTGCAGGGGACCAGCTGTTGCCCACAGGTCCCTCACGGCACTGCATTCCCAGAGCGTGTGCCTCACAGTCTCGGGCGCGCCACACCCGGGCTGTGGGCACGTAGATATCCTGGCCATGCCCCGGGAATGCATCACGGCCCTGACCGGGAGAATCTCATGAGCTGCCATCCATGCCAGGTCCCGATGTCTGTTCCGAAGGGCTGGATGAGACACGTTCTGCCAAACTGTTTTTGCTTCACTTTGAGTGAGCCCATGCACTGGGCTCACTTGCTCTCGTTCCTGCACAAGAGAGAGGAGAAGACGATGATTTGTCAAGGTATTAACTTCTTTTTCTTCTAAAAGGAATTTTTTTAAAAACTTCTTTATAAAAGCATGTGCTGGAGATAGTTTAAAAGCAATTGGTACTGTATGATCCCTGGGTAAGATTTGCAGGGCTCTTAAATACGAGCCCATCCAAAAGCGACTCATTGCTGTGGTTTTATTTTCTGTGTTTTTGTTTGTGGCATATTTTATGTGGAGTGCAGTGTAGTATGCCCCTAAAAACAAGTACAAATTTGGTACTCCTTTCCCTCCGTTTTTTGGGGCTTTCTTCATCTCCTCTCTTTTCAGCCTTTCCCATTTACCTCCCCACAGGAAGCGGAAGATTTCTCGGTCCACGGCTAAAAGGAACCATCTGGGGGGATAAAAAACAGAACACAGCAATAAAAATAAAGGTAAAATCACAGATTTGATGATTAAAACTTTACCCTCTATTGTCAGTTGTCTCAATCTCCAAAAACCTAATCTTTGTCTTGCTTTTGCTAAAACATTTTGCCAGTTTCCCTTCCCCCCTCCCTCTTTGTCGAATTTGATCCCGAGTATCTTTACGTCAGTCTTTTTAACTTCGAGTTCTGTGTTTTCTATTTCTGTAGGTCCCCACGGTCCGAAAAATTGTACCTGTGTTTTTGATCTATTTAGTCTAGCCCCCGACGCCCTTCCAAACCAGTCAGTCAGTTCCATGGTCTTGTGGATTGATAAAATGTCAGTACATAAAAGATTCACATCGTCCATATATAAAACTGTCTTAGCTATCAGTCCCCCGGTCCCTGGGATAGTCAGTCCCGTGATCCATTTATCCTTTCTCAAAGCCTGCGCTAGTGGCTCGATACAAGCGACATATAGGAGGGGAGATAATGGACATCCCTGACGGACACCACAGCAAACATCTACTGCCTTTGTCAAGTGCCCATTTACCAAGAACCTGCTGGTTATCCCCCTATATAGCAGTTCCACCCAAGCTACAAATCTCCCCGGAAAACCCATCTTTTGCAGTACTTGGAATAAGTACTGGTGCGAGACCCGATCAAAAGCTTTTTCAAAGTCTAAATTTAAAACGGCGAGCCGAATATTTCTGTCTCTCGCATAACAGATGGTGTCTCTCATCAGAATGAGGCTGTCCGTGATCTTTCTCCCAGGGACTGCGCAGGTTTGATCCGGGTGGATCACATCCCCTAAAATCGAAGACATACGACCCATTAAAATTTTGCTAAAAACTTTACAATCCACGTTTAAAAGAGTTATAGGTCGCCAGTTCTTTAAGTCAGTCTTTTGGTCTTTTTTATGTAAGAGTGTGACTATCCCAGTCCTGAAGCTATTTGGTAGTCTGTCCAAGTCGTCAAATTCGTTAAAAACAACTAAAAGGTCCTGTGCTAAAATATCCCAAAAGGTCTGATAAAACTCCAGCGGGAGGCCATCCTCCCCCGGTGACTTCCTTTTCTTAAATTGTTTAAGGCATTTTTCCATTTCTATCATGTTAAAATCTTTTGTCAATGCTACGTTATCCTTGATTGTTTTGTCAACTAATTTTAAGACCTCTTTTAAAATATCATCCTCAATATCTTTCTCTCCATACAATTCTTCATAAAACTCTTCAACCACCTTTAAAATACCTTGTGTACTATGCATAAGGTTGTTTTCTTTGTTTTTTACACCCACCATACCCCCACCTCTATTCACTATTTTACGGAAGAAGTAGCTTGTACATTTTTCCCCTTCTTCTAATTCCTTTTCTCTACTTTGTAAGATGACACCTTTATTTCTTTTCTCTTCTAATTCGGACATAATCTTTTTTACTTGGCGAATATCTTCATTGAAATCAAAACCTTGGTTCAAAAGATTAAAATAACGCTGTAATCGTTTTTGCAGTCCCACCATGCATCTCCTCTCTTTATCTTTTTTCTTTTTCCCAACTTGTTTAAAATAAGTCTTTGTCTTTCCCTTCACCATTTCCCACCACTGTGCCTGTGAATCGTAAAAGTCTTTTAGGGTCTTCCATTGGCTGTACTGCTCCCTGTATTCTTCTACAACCTCTTTGTCTTCCAACAGGGAGCAGTTCAGCCTCCACAGCCCTTTGCCTGTCGTCACACCTGTGGGAAGTGAGAAGGTGCAAGAAAGCATAGCGTGGTCCGAAAAAAAGACAGGGGTTAATTTAGCATCTACTGGTACGAGGTCCCGTGTAAAAATATAATCGATACGGGAGGCTTTGGTGCCATCACCACTAAACCAGGTGAGTCCTTGCTCCCCAGGATGCATGGTTCTAAAACAGTCAGTCAGTTTAAAATCTCTTATTATCGTCTGCAATAAAATGGATGTTTTATCTAATTTAAAGTCTTCTCCACCCCCTTTCCTGTCATTTTTGCTTAAAATACAATTAAAATCCCCCGCTAAAATAATCGGGGCCCTCCCTAAAAGGTGGGACTGCACGTCTTCTAAAAGGTCATTCCTATCATTTTTGTCCGTAAAACCATAAATATTTAAAATATTAAAATCATGTCCTAAAAAGGACAGATGTATTAACAGAGCTCGCCCATCTCTCACCACTGTGCTCCCCTTCACCACAAGCTGAGGATTTTTAATTAAAACTGCTACTCCATCTGCTCTATTATGGTTGGAGCCACTCCACACAGATGTTGAGTGGGGCCACTGCTCTTCCCATTTCCTATAATTTTTCATAAAAGGTAAAGCACATTCTTGTAAAAGCAAAATATCACAGTTTTGGGTTTGTAAAAAGGATAAAATAGTTTTTGCTCTCAGTTGTGACCGCACACTTCTTACATTTAGAGTAGAGAGTGTGAGTGTCATGAGCAGAACAGTTAAAAACGACAGGTGGGTCAATTTAATAGACATAATTAACTAAAAGTTCAAAAAAGAAGATCTGTGTTCTGTGAAACAAGCTCTTCCCTTACTTCTATATTTTGAGAATCAGGGGATTGAAACTGTTTCCCCCTTGAGCTGGCCCTAGGGGTGGATGTTTGGAGTTCTATTTGCAAAAAGGATACTTCGTTAGGGGAGTCGAGTGGGAAGAGCCGATTCAAATCCTCAGATGAGGAGGAATCTGACAGCAGTCCCACTCGGTCCCTTTTCCCGTTTTGCTCCTCAATGGGGGATTGAGCGTTCCGTTTTTTACCCAGCAATTTAACACCTGGGAGATCATTACTTACCTTGTTTTCCTTTTGTTTATTTCCTTGTTCTTCCTCCAAACCCTTTTCCTGGTCTTTGTTGTTTTGTTTCCCCTCGCCATCATTGCTCTGTTCACTTGACTCGGTTTCGTGGTCAAACAATGTTTGGTGAAGTTCCATCTCCTCATTTTTATCAGCTCCAATTGTGTGATTTGGCAGGAAAATTACATTTTGCTCCACCCCCTCTCTCCTTAGGTCCACCCCCTCATTTCCTCTTTCATCTGTCCCCTCTCCCCCAATCACCAGATTTGGCGGGAGATTTGAATTTTTTCTCTCCGCCCCCTCGTTATCTTTTGGTTTGATTTCCTCTGTCGCCATTTTGTGTGTTTTAACTTTGTTGGCAAAGGACTTAGGGCAGTCTCTGTAGAGATGATTGTAGTCTCCACAAAGATTGCACTTTCTGCCATTTGGACATTCTTCAAAAGAATGTCCAATTTCTCTACACTTATTACAAAAGACTTTCTGGCATGCTTCGACAAGATGTCCCAACTCCCCACATCGCCGGCAGAGTTTGGGCATTCCTTGATAATGGATGTAGCCCCTGTTTTCACCCAGAACTATCATTTGTGGTAAATGTCTCAGACCTTGGAAGCCCCTGGGGTCTTCCCATTGTTTGATTGGGACCCTCCAGGAACAATTCCAAATCCCGTCTTCATCATAAACCTTCATAGCCTGGCCCCTCACAGTGCAAAATCTTCCCAGCCATGTACAAACATCTTCTCCATTTACAGTCTCATTGAACATCTTAACAATAACCACTTTTTGTGTATTATCGGTTAGTTTCTCCACTTTAAACATGGAGAACTGGGTCTTATGTGTGTCAAAGCGTTGCCAGAAGTCGTTTAATAGTGCTGCATTCTTAAAACTCACATCAAAGCCTTTGTTAAAAGGCAGGGTCAGAATACAATTCAAGTCAACAGGGGTAAACCCTAAACATTTCTGCATCAATTTCCTGGAGAAGTCTAACCTAGACATTTCCAACAGCTTTCCATCTTTTTCTAAAAAACTAAAACGCACACTGTGGTGCCTCCGCATGCCGGCACGAGCAGCCGACATGTTGGAGGCACCCCCAGCTTTAAAAAGTACTTAAGAGTGACTATATAAAACAGTAAAAATTAAAACAGTGATCAGAGATAAAAGACTTACCTTAAGACAGATTCTCTCAGTAAAAATCTCCTTAAAACAGAAACAACACAATAATGGGACAATAAATAATAATAAAAAATACAGCTGTGAGCAGTACAATATACCTCTCTGAAGGAGTAGGAAAGTGCAACAAAAAGCACAAACCAAAAACTTACAAAGAGGCGATCGCAACACTGCCGATTGACAAGACACTTGATCTTAGCCAAAAGGCCGAGAAGCGATGACACAATGACGCAGAGGCGGGGGAGCCGGCAAAGGCCACGCCCACCTGGGCCGCGGCGGGAGGGACTGAGGCCGCCAACAAACAAGCTCAGCGACTGGTTGACAAACCGAAAACGGACCACAACAGAGTGCGCAACACGACACTTTGGAGTGCAACCTGGGATTCTGGATCATCATCAACATTCTGCCCTGAACGTGAGCGGGCAGACCAAAGCGTACGTCGTGGAGACTTCTGAGGGATGGCAGTACCCACCCCCGGTCTGCAACATCACCAAGGCTCGGCCCGGCCGGACCCAGGGTGGCGCTGCAGCGATCAAAAGTACGATATGGCGCGTAACTCCTAAACCGCCGTTCGCAGACCCAAGTGTCTTACATCCCCGGAATCCTTGGCTCGGGCCGAACGAGACGCACGCCTCGGATTGGATGGTCGCGCTGGTGCGACTTTCGGGTATTTGGGACTTTCTGAAATACCTACTTTTGCACACTAGTCCTAGGTGTTGTGCCCAATCTGACCCAAACCGGTGCAGCAAGATTGTCCAGAGTCTGACTGCCAACAGTGATTGGGAAAAAAGTGTGAATTTCGCTTCACGTTGGCGACGGGACGCCAAAACGTTGGGAGTGGGCGAGGCGGGCTTTACTCGAATGGCTATAACTCTCCAACCGAATGAGACGATCACACCCAAGTCGGTACACCCGTGTATGGACTCAGCCTGTGGTCACATGAAAGGGGATTTGGCGACTGGCCACTTGGTGGCGCTGTAAACAGAAAAAACAACAACATGAGTGCGGCCGTAGACGACTGTGTATCAAGTGCTTTTTCACACATGCACAAGGTATTCACACCACATGATAGAACTCCTCATTCTGAACTATTTTGCCTCCGGGACCACTGCTGTCAATCAAAGCGTTTGTTAAATATCTGAGATTATGTGAACAATAATAAAAAACCCACTTTCGCAGACTGAAAAACCTAGGTTGTTTTATATCTCTCAATCAACCAGCGCAGGTCAATTCGAAAGACTTCCTAGGCCATTCCTTGTCTGAAAAAGAAGAAGAAGAAATAAGTGGAAATCCAACAATCTGCTCTTACAACCAGTTTTTGTCCAGGGGAGAGCGCGAACGCAGTCCCCCACTACCATAAATTATGCAGTCGAGATTCCCACATTTGGGGAATTCGCAGGGGTCAGCACGACCGGAGTGCAATGGCCGAGCCTCGCCCTGGGTGAACCACCTTCCTGATCATGGTGTCTCCCCTGCCAGGTAAGTATGAATTCATAGGCCTCCGGTCAGAGGCACCCTGCCCATCTTCGCAATCCTCACCGACGGTCGGACAATCAAACGCACACCTGATTCAACTCATCAGCTCGTTAGTAGAGACTCCAAGAGATAAGAGAGACATCAGAAATGTGCAGTGACGGACCTTTCTTTTCTTTCTCTTTTTCATGCTCCGGCTCCATGAGCCAAAAATCTGTTTAGTGTGCAGTCCCCGGATAGTGGACGAATCAGATATTAAACTGGAAAGAACAGAGTTTATTTTTTTTTTATTGTTTATTTGTTTGTTTTTTACACCACCACCCTACCTTTACTAGTATAGTCTATGAGCACCTACTACACCTTTCAAACACCAATACAAAGCAGTATCCACTAGTTCCATTAACATCTGCTGCCACACAAGTCTAAAACATTTCTTTCATTCAACACTTTAGAAGGGGTGCACCGTTCCCAGAAGTACTGCAATACCGGGTCGATGCGTGGAGTGGACGGAGCAAGCCCCTATACCATCTCCCAGTTCCAAAAATCAATTTAATATATGGTGCCCGGGTAGGGCACGTATCAGATATTAAACTGATAAGAACAGATACTACACTTGATCTTAGCCAAAAGGCCGAGAAGCGATGACACAATGACGCAGAGGCGGGGGAGCCGGCAAAGGCCACGCCCACCTGGGCCGCGGCGGGAGGGACTGAGGCCGCCAACAAACAAGCTCAGCGACTGGTTGACAAACCGAAAACGGACCACAACAGAGTGCGCAACACGACACTTTGGAGTGCAACCTGGGATTCTGGATCATCATCAACATTCTGCCCTGAACGTGAGCGGGCAGACCAAAGCGTACGTCGTGGAGACTTCTGAGGGATGGCAGTACCCACCCCCGGTCTGCAACATCACCAAGGCTCGGCCCGGCCGGACCCAGGGTGGCGCTGCAGCGATCAAAAGTACGATATGGCGCGTAACTCCTAAACCGCCGTTCGCAGACCCAAGTGTCTTACATCCCCGGAATCCTTGGCTCGGGCCGAACGAGACGCACGCCTCGGATTGGATGGTCGCGCTGGTGCGACTTTCGGGTATTTGGGACTTTCTGAAATACCTACTTTTGCACACTAGTCCTAGGTGTTGTGCCCAATCTGACCCAAACCGGTGCAGCAAGATTGTCCAGAGTCTGACTGCCAACTGTGATTGGGAAAAAAGTGTGAATTTCGCTTCACGTTGGCGACGGGACGCCAAAACGTTGGGAGTGGGCGAGGCGGGCTTTACTCGAATGGCTATAACTCTCCAACCGAATGAGACGATCACACCCAAGTCGGTACACCCGTGTATGGACTCAGCCTGTGGTCACATGAAAGGGGATTTGGCGACTGGCCACTTGGTGGCGCTGCAAACAGAAAAAACAACAACATGAGTGCGGCCGTAGACGACTGTGTATCAAGTGCTTTTTCACACATGCACAAGGTATTCACACCACATGATAGAACTCCTCATTCTGAACTATTTTGCCTCCGGGACCACTGCTGTCAATCAAAGCGTTTGTTAAATATCTGAGATTATGTGAACAATAATAAAAAACCCACTTTCGCAGACTGAAAAACCTAGGTTGTTTTATATCTCTCAATCAACCAGCGCAGGTCAATTCGAAAGACTTCCTAGGCCATTCCTTGTCTGAAAAAGAAGAAGAAGAAATAAGTGGAAATCCAACAATCTGCTCTTACAACCAGTTTTTGTCCAGGGGAGAGCGCGAACGCAGTCCCCCACTACCATAAATTATGCAGTCGAGATTCCCACATTTGGGGAATTCGCAGGGGTCAGCACGACCGGAGTGCAATGGCCGAGCCTCGCCCTGGGTGAACCACCTTCCTGATCATGGTGTCTCCCCTGCCAGGTAAGTATGAATTCATAGGCCTCCGGTCAGAGGCACCCTGCCCATCTTCGCAATCCTCACCGACGGTCGGACAATCAAACGCACACCTGATTCAACTCATCAGCTCGTTAGTAGAGACTCCAAGAGATAAGAGAGACATCAGAAATGTGCAGTGACGGACCTTTCTTTTCTTTCTCTTTTTCATGCTCCGGCTCCATGAGCCAAAAATCTGTTTAGTGTGCAGTCCCCGGATAGTGGACGAATCAGATATTAAACTGGAAAGAACAGAGTTGATTTTTTTTTTATTGTTTATTTGTTTGTTTTTTACACCACCACCCTACCTTTACTAGTATAGTCTATGAGCACCTACTACACCTTTCAAACACCAATACAAAGCAGTATCCACTAGTTCCATTAACATCTGCTGCCACACAAGTCTAAAACATTTCTTTCATTCAACACTTTAGAAGGGGTGCACCGTTCCCAGAAGTACTGCAATACCGGGTCGATGCGTGGAGTGGACGGAGCAAGCCCCTATACCATCTCCCAGTTCCAAAAATCAATTTAATATATGGTGCCCGGGTAGGGCACGTATCAGATATTAAACTGATAAGAACAGATACTACACTTGATCTTAGCCAAAAGGCCGAGAAGCGATGACACAATGACGCAGAGGCGGGGGAGCCGGCAAAGGCCACGCCCACCTGGGCCGCGGCGGGAGGGACTGAGGCCGCCAACAAACAAGCTCAGCGACTGGTTGACAAACCGAAAACGGACCACAACAGAGTGCGCAACACGACACTTTGGAGTGCAACCTGGGATTCTGGATCATCATCAACATTCTGCCCTGAACGTGAGCGGGCAGACCAAAGCGTACGTCGTGGAGACTTCTGAGGGATGGCAGTACCCACCCCCGGTCTGCAACATCACCAAGGCTCGGCCCGGCCGGACCCAGGGTGGCGCTGCAGCGATCAAAAGTACGATATGGCGCGTAACTCCTAAACCGCCGTTCGCAGACCCAAGTGTCTTACATCCCCGGAATCCTTGGCTCGGGCCGAACGAGACGCACGCCTCGGATTGGATGGTCGCGCTGGTGCGACTTTCGGGTATTTGGGACTTTCTGAAATACCTACTTTTGCACACTAGTCCTAGGTGTTGTGCCCAATCTGACCCAAACCGGTGCAGCAAGATTGTCCAGAGTCTGACTGCCAACAGTGATTGGGAAAAAAGTGTGAATTTCGCTTCACGTTGGCGACGGGACGCCAAAACGTTGGGAGTGGGCGAGGCGGGCTTTACTCGAATGGCTATAACTCTCCAACCGAATGAGACGATCACACCCAAGTCGGTACACCCGTGTATGGACTCAGCCTGTGGTCACATGAAAGGGGATTTGGCGACTGGCCACTTGGTGGCGCTGTAAACAGAAAAAACAACAACATGAGTGCGGCCGTAGACGACTGTGTATCAAGTGCTTTTTCACACATGCACAAGGTATTCACACCACATGATAGAACTCCTCATTCTGAACTATTTTGCCTCCGGGACCACTGCTGTCAATCAAAGCGTTTGTTAAATATCTGAGATTATGTGAACAATAATAAAAAACCCACTTTCGCAGACTGAAAAACCTAGGTTGTTTTATATCTCTCAATCAACCAGCGCAGGTCAATTCGAAAGACTTCCTAGGCCATTCCTTGTCTGAAAAAGAAGAAGAAGAAATAAGTGGAAATCCAACAATCTGCTCTTACAACCAGTTTTTGTCCAGGGGAGAGCGCGAACGCAGTCCCCCACTACCATAAATTATGCAGTCGAGATTCCCACATTTGGGGAATTCGCAGGGGTCAGCACGACCGGAGTGCAATGGCCGAGCCTCGCCCTGGGTGAACCACCTTCCTGATCATGGTGTCTCCCCTGCCAGGTAAGTATGAATTCATAGGCCTCCGGTCAGAGGCACCCTGCCCATCTTCGCAATCCTCACCGACGGTCGGACAATCAAACGCACACCTGATTCAACTCATCAGCTCGTTAGTAGAGACTCCAAGAGATAAGAGAGACATCAGAAATGTGCAGTGACGGACCTTTCTTTTCTTTCTCTTTTTCATGCTCCGGCTCCATGAGCCAAAAATCTGTTTAGTGTGCAGTCCCCGGATAGTGGACGAATCAGATATTAAACTGGAAAGAACAGAGTTGATTTTTTTTTTATTGTTTATTTGTTTGTTTTTTACACCACCACCCTACCTTTACTAGTATAGTCTATGAGCACCTACTACACCTTTCAAACACCAATACAAAGCAGTATCCACTAGTTCCATTAACATCTGCTGCCACACAAGTCTAAAACATTTCTTTCATTCAACACTTTAGAAGGGGTGCACCGTTCCCAGAAGTACTGCAATACCGGGTCGATGCGTGGAGTGGACGGAGCAAGCCCCTATACCATCTCCCAGTTCCAAAAATCAATTTAATATATGGTGCCCGGGTAGGGCACGTATCAGATATTAAACTGATAAGAACAGATACTACACTTGATCTTAGCCAAAAGGCCGAGAAGCGATGACACAATGACGCAGAGGCGGGGGAGCCGGCAAAGGCCACGCCCACCTGGGCCGCGGCGGGAGGGACTGAGGCCGCCAACAAACAAGCTCAGCGACTGGTTGACAAACCGAAAACGGACCACAACAGAGTGCGCAACACGACACTTTGGAGTGCAACCTGGGATTCTGGATCATCATCAACATTCTGCCCTGAACGTGAGCGGGCAGACCAAAGCGTACGTCGTGGAGACTTCTGAGGGATGGCAGTACCCACCCCCGGTCTGCAACATCACCAAGGCTCGGCCCGGCCGGACCCAGGGTGGCGCTGCAGCGATCAAAAGTACGATATGGCGCGTAACTCCTAAACCGCCGTTCGCAGACCCAAGTGTCTTACATCCCCGGAATCCTTGGCTCGGGCCGAACGAGACGCACGCCTCGGATTGGATGGTCGCGCTGGTGCGACTTTCGGGTATTTGGGACTTTCTGAAATACCTACTTTTGCACACTAGTCCTAGGTGTTGTGCCCAATCTGACCCAAACCGGTGCAGCAAGATTGTCCAGAGTCTGACTGCCAACAGTGATTGGGAAAAAAGTGTGAATTTCGCTTCACGTTGGCGACGGGACGCCAAAACGTTGGGAGTGGGCGAGGCGGGCTTTACTCGAATGGCTATAACTCTCCAACCGAATGAGACGATCACACCCAAGTCGGTACACCCGTGTATGGACTCAGCCTGTGGTCACATGAAAGGGGATTTGGCGACTGGCCACTTGGTGGCGCTGTAAACAGAAAAAACAACAACATGAGTGCGGCCGTAGACGACTGTGTATCAAGTGCTTTTTCACACATGCACAAGGTATTCACACCACATGATAGAACTCCTCATTCTGAACTATTTTGCCTCCGGGACCACTGCTGTCAATCAAAGCGTTTGTTAAATATCTGAGATTATGTGAACAATAATAAAAAACCCACTTTCGCAGACTGAAAAACCTAGGTTGTTTTATATCTCTCAATCAACCAGCGCAGGTCAATTCGAAAGACTTCCTAGGCCATTCCTTGTCTGAAAAAGAAATAAGTGGAAATCCAACAATCTGGCAGTACCCACCCCCGGTCTGCAACATCACCAAGGCTCGGCCCGGCCGGACCCAGGGTGGCGCTGCAGCGATCAAAAGTACGATATGGCGCGTAACTCCTAAACCGCCGTTCGCAGACCCAAGTGTCTTACATCCCCGGAATCCTTGGCTCGGGCCGAACGAGACGCACGCCTCGGATTGGATGGTCGCGCTGGTGCGACTTTCGGGTATTTGGGACTTTCTGAAATACCTACTTTTGCACACTAGTCCTAGGTGTTGTGCCCAATCTGACCCAAACCGGTGCAGCAAGATTGTCCAGAGTCTGACTGCCAACAGTGATTGGGAAAAAAGTGTGAATTTCGCTTCACGTTGGCGACGGGACGCCAAAACGTTGGGAGTGGGCGAGGCGGGCTTTACTCGAATGGCTATAACTCTCCAACCGAATGAGACGATCACACCCAAGTCGGTACACCCGTGTATGGACTCAGCCTGTGGTCACATGAAAGGGGATTTGGCGACTGGCCACTTGGTGGCGCTGTAAACAGAAAAAACAACAACATGAGTGCGGCCGTAGACGACTGTGTATCAAGTGCTTTTTCACACATGCACAAGGTATTCACACCACATGATAGAACTCCTCATTCTGAACTATTTTGCCTCCGGGACCACTGCTGTCAATCAAAGCGTTTGTTAAATATCTGAGATTATGTGAACAATAATAAAAAACCCACTTTCGCAGACTGAAAAACCTAGGTTGTTTTATATCTCTCAATCAACCAGCGCAGGTCAATTCGAAAGACTTCCTAGGCCATTCCTTGTCTGAAAAAGAAGAAGAAGAAATAAGTGGAAATCCAACAATCTGCTCTTACAACCAGTTTTTGTCCAGGGGAGAGCGCGAACGCAGTCCCCCACTACCATAAATTATGCAGTCGAGATTCCCACATTTGGGGAATTCGCAGGGGTCAGCACGACCGGAGTGCAATGGCCGAGCCTCGCCCTGGGTGAACCACCTTCCTGATCATGGTGTCTCCCCTGCCAGGTAAGTATGAATTCATAGGCCTCCGGTCAGAGGCACCCTGCCCATCTTCGCAATCCTCACCGACGGTCGGACAATCAAACGCACACCTGATTCAACTCATCAGCTCGTTAGTAGAGACTCCAAGAGATAAGAGAGACATCAGAAATGTGCAGTGACGGACCTTTCTTTTCTTTCTCTTTTTCATGCTCCGGCTCCATGAGCCAAAAATCTGTTTAGTGTGCAGTCCCCGGATAGTGGACGAATCAGATATTAAACTGGAAAGAACAGAGTTGATTTTTTTTTTATTGTTTATTTGTTTGTTTTTTACACCACCACCCTACCTTTACTAGTATAGTCTATGAGCACCTACTACACCTTTCAAACACCAATACAAAGCAGTATCCACTAGTTCCATTAACATCTGCTGCCACACAAGTCTAAAACATTTCTTTCATTCAACACTTTAGAAGGGGTGCACCGTTCCCAGAAGTACTGCAATACCGGGTCGATGCGTGGAGTGGACGGAGCAAGCCCCTATACCATCTCCCAGTTCCAAAAATCAATTTAATATATGGTGCCCGGGTAGGGCACGTATCAGATATTAAACTGATAAGAACAGATACTACACTTGATCTTAGCCAAAAGGCCGAGAAGCGATGACACAATGACGCAGAGGCGGGGGAGCCGGCAAAGGCCACGCCCACCTGGGCCGCGGCGGGAGGGACTGAGGCCGCCAACAAACAAGCTCAGCGACTGGTTGACAAACCGAAAACGGACCACAACAGAGTGCGCAACACGACACTTTGGAGTGCAACCTGGGATTCTGGATCATCATCAACATTCTGCCCTGAACGTGAGCGGGCAGACCAAAGCGTACGTCGTGGAGACTTCTGAGGGATGGCAGTACCCACCCCCGGTCTGCAACATCACCAAGGCTCGGCCCGGCCGGACCCAGGGTGGCGCTGCAGCGATCAAAAGTACGATATGGCGCGTAACTCCTAAACCGCCGTTCGCAGACCCAAGTGTCTTACATCCCCGGAATCCTTGGCTCGGGCCGAACGAGACGCACGCCTCGGATTGGATGGTCGCGCTGGTGCGACTTTCGGGTATTTGGGACTTTCTGAAATACCTACTTTTGCACACTAGTCCTAGGTGTTGTGCCCAATCTGACCCAAACCGGTGCAGAAAGATTGTCCAGAGTCTGACTGCCAACAGTGATTGGGAAAAAAGTGTGAATTTCGCTTCACGTTGGCGACGGGACGCCAAAACGTTGGGAGTGGGCGAGGCGGGCTTTACTCGAATGGCTATAACTCTCCAACCGAATGAGACGATCACACCCAAGTCGGTACACCCGTGTATGGACTCAGCCTGTGGTCACATGAAAGGGGATTTGGCGACTGGCCACTTGGTGGCGCTGTAAACAGAAAAAACAACAACATGAGTGCGGCCGTAGACGACTGTGTATCAAGTGCTTTTTCACACATGCACAAGGTATTCACACCACATGATAGAACTCCTCATTCTGAACTATTTTGCCTCCGGGACCACTGCTGTCAATCAAAGCGTTTGTTAAATATCTGAGATTATGTGAACAATAATAAAAAACCCACTTTCGCAGACTGAAAAACCTAGGTTGTTTTATATCTCTCAATCAACCAGCGCAGGTCAATTCGAAAGACTTCCTAGGCCATTCCTTGTCTGAAAAAGAAGAAGAAGAAATAAGTGGAAATCCAACAATCTGCTCTTACAACCAGTTTTTGTCCAGGGGAGAGCGCGAACGCAGTCCCCCACTACCATAAATTATGCAGTCGAGATTCCCACATTTGGGGAATTCGCAGGGGTCAGCACGACCGGAGTGCAATGGCCGAGCCTCGCCCTGGGTGAACCACCTTCCTGATCATGGTGTCTCCCCTGCCAGGTAAGTATGAATTCATAGGCCTCCGGTCAGAGGCACCCTGCCCATCTTCGCAATCCTCACCGACGGTCGGACAATCAAACGCACACCTGATTCAACTCATCAGCTCGTTAGTAGAGACTCCAAGAGATAAGAGAGACATCAGAAATGTGCAGTGACGGACCTTTCTTTTCTTTCTCTTTTTCATGCTCCGGCTCCATGAGCCAAAAATCTGTTTAGTGTGCAGTCCCCGGATAGTGGACGAATCAGATATTAAACTGGAAAGAACAGAGTTGATTTTTTTTTATTGTTTATTTGTTTGTTTTTTACACCACCACCCTACCTTTACTAGTATAGTCTATGAGCACCTACTACACCTTTCAAACACCAATACAAAGCAGTATCCACTAGTTCCATTAACATCTGCTGCCACACAAGTCTAAAACATTTCTTTCATTCAACACTTTAGAAGGGGTGCACCGTTCCCAGAAGTACTGCAATACCGGGTCGATGCGTGGAGTGGACGGAGCAAGCCCCTATACCATCTCCCAGTTCCAAAAATCAATTTAATATATGGTGCCCGGGTAGGGCACGTATCAGATATTAAACTGATAAGAACAGATACTACACTTGATCTTAGCCAAAAGGCCGAGAAGCGATGACACAATGACGCAGAGGCGGGGGAGCCGGCAAAGGCCACGCCCACCTGGGCCGCGGCGGGAGGGACTGAGGCCGCCAACAAACAAGCTCAGCGACTGGTTGACAAACCGAAAACGGACCACAACAGAGTGCGCAACACGACACTTTGGAGTGCAACCTGGGATTCTGGATCATCATCAACATTCTGCCCTGAACGTGAGCGGGCAGACCAAAGCGTACGTCGTGGAGACTTCTGAGGGATGGCAGTACCCACCCCCGGTCTGCAACATCACCAAGGCTCGGCCCGGCCGGACCCAGGGTGGCGCTGCAGCGATCAAAAGTACGATATGGCGCGTAACTCCTAAACCGCCGTTCGCAGACCCAAGTGTCTTACATCCCCGGAATCCTTGGCTCGGGCCGAACGAGACGCACGCCTCGGATTGGATGGTCGCGCTGGTGCGACTTTCGGGTATTTGGGACTTTCTGAAATACCTACTTTTGCACACTAGTCCTAGGTGTTGTGCCCAATCTGACCCAAACCGGTGCAGCAAGATTGTCCAGAGTCTGACTGCCAACAGTGATTGGGAAAAAAGTGTGAATTTCGCTTCACGTTGGCGACGGGACGCCAAAACGTTGGGAGTGGGCGAGGCGGGCTTTACTCGAATGGCTATAACTCTCCAACCGAATGAGACGATCACACCCAAGTCGGTACACCCGTGTATGGACTCAGCCTGTGGTCACATGAAAGGGGATTTGGCGACTGGCCACTTGGTGGCGCTGTAAACAGAAAAAACAACAACATGAGTGCGGCCGTAGACGACTGTGTATCAAGTGCTTTTTCACACATGCACAAGGTATTCACACCACATGATAGAACTCCTCATTCTGAACTATTTTGCCTCCGGGACCACTGCTGTCAATCAAAGCGTTTGTTAAATATCTGAGATTATGTGAACAATAATAAAAAACCCACTTTCGCAGACTGAAAAACCTAGGTTGTTTTATATCTCTCAATCAACCAGCGCAGGTCAATTCGAAAGACTTCCTAGGCCATTCCTTGTCTGAAAAAGAAATAAGTGGAAATCCAACAATCTGCTCTTACAACCAGTTTTTGTCCAGGGGAGAGCGCGAACGCAGTCCCCCACTACCATAAATTATGCAGTCGAGATTCCCACATTTGGGGAATTCGCAGGGGTCAGCACGACCGGAGTGCAATGGCCGAGCCTCGCCCTGGGTGAACCACCTTCCTGATCATGGTGTCTCCCCTGCCAGGTAAGTATGAATTCATAGGCCTCCGGTCAGAGGCACCCTGCCCATCTTCGCAATCCTCACCGACGGTCGGACAATCAAACGCACACCTGATTCAACTCATCAGCTCGTTAGTAGAGACTCCAAGAGATAAGAGAGACATCAGAAATGTGCAGTGACGGACCTTTCTTTTCTTTCTCTTTTTCATGCTCCGGCTCCATGAGCCAAAAATCTGTTTAGTGTGCAGTCCCCGGATAGTGGACGAATCAGATATTAAACTGGAAAGAACAGAGTTGATTTTTTTTTATTGTTTATTTGTTTGTTTTTTACACCACCACCCTACCTTTACTAGTATAGTCTATGAGCACCTACTACACCTTTCAAACACCAATACAAAGCAGTATCCACTAGTTCCATTAACATCTGCTGCCACACAAGTCTAAAACATTTCTTTCATTCAACACTTTAGAAGGGGTGCACCGTTCCCAGAAGTACTGCAATACCGGGTCGATGCGTGGAGTGGACGGAGCAAGCCCCTATACCATCTCCCAGTTCCAAAAATCAATTTAATATATGGTGCCCGGGTAGGGCACGTATCAGATATTAAACTGATAAGAACAGATACTACACTTGATCTTAGCCAAAAGGCCGAGAAGCGATGACACAATGACGCAGAGGCGGGGGAGCCGGCAAAGGCCACGCCCACCTGGGCCGCGGCGGGAGGGACTGAGGCCGCCAACAAACAAGCTCAGCGACTGGTTGACAAACCGAAAACGGACCACAACAGAGTGCGCAACACGACACTTTGGAGTGCAACCTGGGATTCTGGATCATCATCAACATTCTGCCCTGAACGTGAGCGGGCAGACCAAAGCGTACGTCGTGGAGACTTCTGAGGGATGGCAGTACCCACCCCCGGTCTGCAACATCACCAAGGCTCGGCCCGGCCGGACCCAGGGTGGCGCTGCAGCGATCAAAAGTACGATATGGCGCGTAACTCCTAAACCGCCGTTCGCAGACCCAAGTGTCTTACATCCCCGGAATCCTTGGCTCGGGCCGAACGAGACGCACGCCTCGGATTGGATGGTCGCGCTGGTGCGACTTTCGGGTATTTGGGACTTTCTGAAATACCTACTTTTGCACACTAGTCCTAGGTGTTGTGCCCAATCTGACCCAAACCGGTGCAGCAAGATTGTCCAGAGTCTGACTGCCAACAGTGATTGGGAAAAAAGTGTGAATTTCGCTTCACGTTGGCGACGGGACGCCAAAACGTTGGGAGTGGGCGAGGCGGGCTTTACTCGAATGGCTATAACTCTCCAACCGAATGAGACGATCACACCCAAGTCGGTACACCCGTGTATGGACTCAGCCTGTGGTCACATGAAAGGGGATTTGGCGACTGGCCACTTGGTGGCGCTGTAAACAGAAAAAACAACAACATGAGTGCGGCCGTAGACGACTGTGTATCAAGTGCTTTTTCACACATGCACAAGGTATTCACACCACATGATAGAACTCCTCATTCTGAACTATTTTGCCTCCGGGACCACTGCTGTCAATCAAAGCGTTTGTTAAATATCTGAGATTATGTGAACAATAATAAAAAACCCACTTTCGCAGACTGAAAAACCTAGGTTGTTTTATATCTCTCAATCAACCAGCGCAGGTCAATTCGAAAGACTTCCTAGGCCATTCCTTGTCTGAAAAAGAAATAAGTGGAAATCCAACAATCTGCTCTTACAACCAGTTTTTGTCCAGGGGAGAGCGCGAACGCAGTCCCCCACTACCATAAATTATGCAGTCGAGATTCCCACATTTGGGGAATTCGCAGGGGTCAGCACGACCGGAGTGCAATGGCCGAGCCTCGCCCTGGGTGAACCACCTTCCTGATCATGGTGTCTCCCCTGCCAGGTAAGTATGAATTCATAGGCCTCCGGTCAGAGGCACCCTGCCCATCTTCGCAATCCTCACCGACGGTCGGACAATCAAACGCACACCTGATTCAACTCATCAGCTCGTTAGTAGAGACTCCAAGAGATAAGAGAGACATCAGAAATGTGCAGTGACGGACCTTTCTTTTCTTTCTCTTTTTCATGCTCCGGCTCCATGAGCCAAAAATCTGTTTAGTGTGCAGTCCCCGGATAGTGGACGAATCAGATATTAAACTGGAAAGAACAGAGTTGATTTTTTTTTATTGTTTATTTGTTTGTTTTTTACACCACCACCCTACCTTTACTAGTATAGTCTATGAGCACCTACTACACCTTTCAAACACCAATACAAAGCAGTATCCACTAGTTCCATTAACATCTGCTGCCACACAAGTCTAAAACATTTCTTTCATTCAACACTTTAGAAGGGGTGCACCGTTCCCAGAAGTACTGCAATACCGGGTCGATGCGTGGAGTGGACGGAGCAAGCCCCTATACCATCTCCCAGTTCCAAAAATCAATTTAATATATGGTGCCCGGGTAGGGCACGTATCAGATATTAAACTGATAAGAACAGATACTACACTTGATCTTAGCCAAAAGGCCGAGAAGCGATGACACAATGACGCAGAGGCGGGGGAGCCGGCAAAGGCCACGCCCACCTGGGCCGCGGCGGGAGGGACTGAGGCCGCCAACAAACAAGCTCAGCGACTGGTTGACAAACCGAAAACGGACCACAACAGAGTGCGCAACACGACACTTTGGAGTGCAACCTGGGATTCTGGATCATCATCAACATTCTGCCCTGAACGTGAGCGGGCAGACCAAAGCGTACGTCGTGGAGACTTCTGAGGGATGGCAGTACCCACCCCCGGTCTGCAACATCACCAAGGCTCGGCCCGGCCGGACCCAGGGTGGCGCTGCAGCGATCAAAAGTACGATATGGCGCGTAACTCCTAAACCGCCGTTCGCAGACCCAAGTGTCTTACATCCCCGGAATCCTTGGCTCGGGCCGAACGAGACGCACGCCTCGGATTGGATGGTCGCGCTGGTGCGACTTTCGGGTATTTGGGACTTTCTGAAATACCTACTTTTGCACACTAGTCCTAGGTGTTGTGCCCAATCTGACCCAAACCGGTGCAGCAAGATTGTCCAGAGTCTGACTGCCAACAGTGATTGGGAAAAAAGTGTGAATTTCGCTTCACGTTGGCGACGGGACGCCAAAACGTTGGGAGTGGGCGAGGCGGGCTTTACTCGAATGGCTATAACTCTCCAACCGAATGAGACGATCACACCCAAGTCGGTACACCCGTGTATGGACTCAGCCTGTGGTCACATGAAAGGGGATTTGGCGACTGGCCACTTGGTGGCGCTGTAAACAGAAAAAACAACAACATGAGTGCGGCCGTAGACGACTGTGTATCAAGTGCTTTTTCACACATGCACAAGGTATTCACACCACATGATAGAACTCCTCATTCTGAACTATTTTGCCTCCGGGACCACTGCTGTCAATCAAAGCGTTTGTTAAATATCTGAGATTATGTGAACAATAATAAAAAACCCACTTTCGCAGACTGAAAAACCTAGGTTGTTTTATATCTCTCAATCAACCAGCGCAGGTCAATTCGAAAGACTTCCTAGGCCATTCCTTGTCTGAAAAAGAAGAAGAAGAAATAAGTGGAAATCCAACAATCTGCTCTTACAACCAGTTTTTGTCCAGGGGAGAGCGCGAACGCAGTCCCCCACTACCATAAATTATGCAGTCGAGATTCCCACATTTGGGGAATTCGCAGGGGTCAGCACGACCGGAGTGCAATGGCCGAGCCTCGCCCTGGGTGAACCACCTTCCTGATCATGGTGTCTCCCCTGCCAGGTAAGTATGAATTCATAGGCCTCCGGTCAGAGGCACTCTGCCCATCTTCGCAATCCTCACCGACGGTCGGACAATCAAACGCACACCTGATTCAACTCATCAGCTCGTTAGTAGAGACTCCAAGAGATAAGAGAGACATCAGAAATGTGCAGTGACGGACCTTTCTTTTCTTTCTCTTTTTCATGCTCCGGCTCCATGAGCCAAAAATCTGTTTAGTGTGCAGTCCCCGGATAGTGGACGAATCAGATATTAAACTGGAAAGAACAGAGTTGATTTTTTTTTTATTGTTTATTTGTTTGTTTTTTACACCACCACCCTACCTTTACTAGTATAGTCTATGAGCACCTACTACACCTTTCAAACACCAATACAAAGCAGTATCCACTAGTTCCATTAACATCTGCTGCCACACAAGTCTAAAACATTTCTTTCATTCAACACTTTAGAAGGGGTGCACCGTTCCCAGAAGTACTGCAATACCGGGTCGATGCGTGGAGTGGACGGAGCAAGCCCCTATACCATCTCCCAGTTCCAAAAATCAATTTAATATATGGTGCCCGGGTAGGGCACGTATCAGATATTAAACTGATAAGAACAGATACTACACTTGATCTTAGCCAAAAGGCCGAGAAGCGATGACACAATGACGCAGAGGCGGGGGAGCCGGCAAAGGCCACGCCCACCTGGGCCGCGGCGGGAGGGACTGAGGCCGCCAACAAACAAGCTCAGCGACTGGTTGACAAACCGAAAACGGACCACAACAGAGTGCGCAACACGACACTTTGGAGTGCAACCTGGGATTCTGGATCATCATCAACATTCTGCCCTGAACGTGAGCGGGCAGACCAAAGCGTACGTCGTGGAGACTTCTGAGGGATGGCAGTACCCACCCCCGGTCTGCAACATCACCAAGGCTCGGCCCGGCCGGACCCAGGGTGGCGCTGCAGCGATCAAAAGTACGATATGGCGCGTAACTCCTAAACCGCCGTTCGCAGACCCAAGTGTCTTACATCCCCGGAATCCTTGGCTCGGGCCGAACGAGACGCACGCCTCGGATTGGATGGTCGCGCTGGTGCGACTTTCGGGTATTTGGGACTTTCTGAAATACCTACTTTTGCACACTAGTCCTAGGTGTTGTGCCCAATCTGACCCAAACCGGTGCAGCAAGATTGTCCAGAGTCTGACTGCCAACAGTGATTGGGAAAAAAGTGTGAATTTCGCTTCACGTTGGCGACGGGACGCCAAAACGTTGGGAGTGGGCGAGGCGGGCTTTACTCGAATGGCTATAACTCTCCAACCGAATGAGACGATCACACCCAAGTCGGTACACCCGTGTATGGACTCAGCCTGTGGTCACATGAAAGGGGATTTGGCGACTGGCCACTTGGTGGCGCTGTAAACAGAAAAAACAACAACATGAGTGCGGCCGTAGACGACTGTGTATCAAGTGCTTTTTCACACATGCACAAGGTATTCACACCACATGATAGAACTCCTCATTCTGAACTATTTTGCCTCCGGGACCACTGCTGTCAATCAAAGCGTTTGTTAAATATCTGAGATTATGTGAACAATAATAAAAAACCCACTTTCGCAGACTGAAAAACCTAGGTTGTTTTATATCTCTCAATCAACCAGCGCAGGTCAATTCGAAAGACTTCCTAGGCCATTCCTTGTCTGAAAAAGAAGAAGAAGAAATAAGTGGAAATCCAACAATCTGCTCTTACAACCAGTTTTTGTCCAGGGGAGAGCGCGAACGCAGTCCCCCACTACCATAAATTATGCAGTCGAGATTCCCACATTTGGGGAATTCGCAGGGGTCAGCACGACCGGAGTGCAATGGCCGAGCCTCGCCCTGGGTGAACCACCTTCCTGATCATGGTGTCTCCCCTGCCAGGTAAGTATGAATTCATAGGCCTCCGGTCAGAGGCACCCTGCCCATCTTCGCAATCCTCACCGACGGTCGGACAATCAAACGCACACCTGATTCAACTCATCAGCTCGTTAGTAGAGACTCCAAGAGATAAGAGAGACATCAGAAATGTGCAGTGACGGACCTTTCTTTTCTTTCTCTTTTTCATGCTCCGGCTCCATGAGCCAAAAATCTGTTTAGTGTGCAGTCCCCGGATAGTGGACGAATCAGATATTAAACTGGAAAGAACAGAGTTGATTTTTTTTTTATTGTTTATTTGTTTGTTTTTTACACCACCACCCTACCTTTACTAGTATAGTCTATGAGCACCTACTACACCTTTCAAACACCAATACAAAGCAGTATCCACTAGTTCCATTAACATCTGCTGCCACACAAGTCTAAAACATTTCTTTCATTCAACACTTTAGAAGGGGTGCACCGTTCCCAGAAGTACTGCAATACCGGGTCGATGCGTGGAGTGGACGGAGCAAGCCCCTATACCATCTCCCAGTTCCAAAAATCAATTTAATATATGGTGCCCGGGTAGGGCACGTATCAGATATTAAACTGATAAGAACAGATACTACACTTGATCTTAGCCAAAAGGCCGAGAAGCGATGACACAATGACGCAGAGGCGGGGGAGCCGGCAAAGGCCACGCCCACCTGGGCCGCGGCGGGAGGGACTGAGGCCGCCAACAAACAAGCTCAGCGACTGGTTGACAAACCGAAAACGGACCACAACAGAGTGCGCAACACGACACTTTGGAGTGCAACCTGGGATTCTGGATCATCATCAACATTCTGCCCTGAACGTGAGCGGGCAGACCAAAGCGTACGTCGTGGAGACTTCTGAGGGATGGCAGTACCCACCCCCGGTCTGCAACATCACCAAGGCTCGGCCCGGCCGGACCCAGGGTGGCGCTGCAGCGATCAAAAGTACGATATGGCGCGTAACTCCTAAACCGCCGTTCGCAGACCCAAGTGTCTTACATCCCCGGAATCCTTGGCTCGGGCCGAACGAGACGCACGCCTCGGATTGGATGGTCGCGCTGGTGCGACTTTCGGGTATTTGGGACTTTCTGAAATACCTACTTTTGCACACTAGTCCTAGGTGTTGTGCCCAATCTGACCCAAACCGGTGCAGCAAGATTGTCCAGAGTCTGACTGCCAACAGTGATTGGGAAAAAAGTGTGAATTTCGCTTCACGTTGGCGACGGGACGCCAAAACGTTGGGAGTGGGCGAGGCGGGCTTTACTCGAATGGCTATAACTCTCCAACCGAATGAGACGATCACACCCAAGTCGGTACACCCGTGTATGGACTCAGCCTGTGGTCACATGAAAGGGGATTTGGCGACTGGCCACTTGGTGGCGCTGTAAACAGAAAAAACAACAACATGAGTGCGGCCGTAGACGACTGTGTATCAAGTGCTTTTTCACACATGCACAAGGTATTCACACCACATGATAGAACTCCTCATTCTGAACTATTTTGCCTCCGGGACCACTGCTGTCAATCAAAGCGTTTGTTAAATATCTGAGATTATGTGAACAATAATAAAAAACCCACTTTCGCAGACTGAAAAACCTAGGTTGTTTTATATCTCTCAATCAACCAGCGCAGGTCAATTCGAAAGACTTCCTAGGCCATTCCTTGTCTGAAAAAGAAGAAGAAGAAATAAGTGGAAATCCAACAATCTGCTCTTACAACCAGTTTTTGTCCAGGGGAGAGCGCGAACGCAGTCCCCCACTACCATAAATTATGCAGTCGAGATTCCCACATTTGGGGAATTCGCAGGGGTCAGCACGACCGGAGTGCAATGGCCGAGCCTCGCCCTGGGTGAACCACCTTCCTGATCATGGTGTCTCCCCTGCCAGGTAAGTATGAATTCATAGGCCTCCGGTCAGAGGCACCCTGCCCATCTTCGCAATCCTCACCGACGGTCGGACAATCAAACGCACACCTGATTCAACTCATCAGCTCGTTAGTAGAGACTCCAAGAGATAAGAGAGACATCAGAAATGTGCAGTGACGGACCTTTCTTTTCTTTCTCTTTTTCATGCTCCGGCTCCATGAGCCAAAAATCTGTTTAGTGTGCAGTCCCCGGATAGTGGACGAATCAGATATTAAACTGGAAAGAACAGAGTTGATTTTTTTTTTATTGTTTATTTGTTTGTTTTTTACACCACCACCCTACCTTTACTAGTATAGTCTATGAGCACCTACTACACCTTTCAAACACCAATACAAAGCAGTATCCACTAGTTCCATTAACATCTGCTGCCACACAAGTCTAAAACATTTCTTTCATTCAACACTTTAGAAGGGGTGCACCGTTCCCAGAAGTACTGCAATACCGGGTCGATGCGTGGAGTGGACGGAGCAAGCCCCTATACCATCTCCCAGTTCCAAAAATCAATTTAATATATGGTGCCCGGGTAGGGCACGTATCAGATATTAAACTGATAAGAACAGATACTACACTTGATCTTAGCCAAAAGGCCGAGAAGCGATGACACAATGACGCAGAGGCGGGGGAGCCGGCAAAGGCCACGCCCACCTGGGCCGCGGCGGGAGGGACTGAGGCCGCCAACAAACAAGCTCAGCGACTGGTTGACAAACCGAAAACGGACCACAACAGAGTGCGCAACACGACACTTTGGAGTGCAACCTGGGATTCTGGATCATCATCAACATTCTGCCCTGAACGTGAGCGGGCAGACCAAAGCGTACGTCGTGGAGACTTCTGAGGGATGGCAGTACCCACCCCCGGTCTGCAACATCACCAAGGCTCGGCCCGGCCGGACCCAGGGTGGCGCTGCAGCGATCAAAAGTACGATATGGCGCGTAACTCCTAAACCGCCGTTCGCAGACCCAAGTGTCTTACATCCCCGGAATCCTTGGCTCGGGCCGAACGAGACGCACGCCTCGGATTGGATGGTCGCGCTGGTGCGACTTTCGGGTATTTGGGACTTTCTGAAATACCTACTTTTGCACACTAGTCCTAGGTGTTGTGCCCAATCTGACCCAAACCGGTGCAGCAAGATTGTCCAGAGTCTGACTGCCAACAGTGATTGGGAAAAAAGTGTGAATTTCGCTTCACGTTGGCGACGGGACGCCAAAACGTTGGGAGTGGGCGAGGCGGGCTTTACTCGAATGGCTATAACTCTCCAACCGAATGAGACGATCACACCCAAGTCGGTACACCCGTGTATGGACTCAGCCTGTGGTCACATGAAAGGGGATTTGGCGACTGGCCACTTGGTGGCGCTGTAAACAGAAAAAACAACAACATGAGTGCGGCCGTAGACGACTGTGTATCAAGTGCTTTTTCACACATGCACAAGGTATTCACACCACATGATAGAACTCCTCATTCTGAACTATTTTGCCTCCGGGACCACTGCTGTCAATCAAAGCGTTTGTTAAATATCTGAGATTATGTGAACAATAATAAAAAACCCACTTTCGCAGACTGAAAAACCTAGGTTGTTTTATATCTCTCAATCAACCAGCGCAGGTCAATTCGAAAGACTTCCTAGGCCATTCCTTGTCTGAAAAAGAAATAAGTGGAAATCCAACAATCTGGCAGTACCCACCCCCGGTCTGCAACATCACCAAGGCTCGGCCCGGCCGGACCCAGGGTGGCGCTGCAGCGATCAAAAGTACGATATGGCGCGTAACTCCTAAACCGCCGTTCGCAGACCCAAGTGTCTTACATCCCCGGAATCCTTGGCTCGGGCCGAACGAGACGCACGCCTCGGATTGGATGGTCGCGCTGGTGCGACTTTCGGGTATTTGGGACTTTCTGAAATACCTACTTTTGCACACTAGTCCTAGGTGTTGTGCCCAATCTGACCCAAACCGGTGCAGCAAGATTGTCCAGAGTCTGACTGCCAACAGTGATTGGGAAAAAAGTGTGAATTTTGCTTCACGTTGGCGACGGGACGCCAAAACGTTGGGAGTGGGCGAGGCGGGCTTTACTCGAATGGCTATAACTCTCCAACCGAATGAGACGATCACACCCAAGTCGGTACACCCGTGTATGGACTCAGCCTGTGGTCACATGAAAGGGGATTTGGCGACTGGCCACTTGGTGGCGCTGTAAACAGAAAAAACAACAACATGAGTGCGGCCGTAGACGACTGTGTATCAAGTGCTTTTTCACACATGCACAAGGTATTCACACCACATGATAGAACTCCTCATTCTGAACTATTTTGCCTCCGGGACCACTGCTGTCAATCAAAGCGTTTGTTAAATATCTGAGATTATGTGAACAATAATAAAAAACCCACTTTCGCAGACTGAAAAACCTAGGTTGTTTTATATCTCTCAATCAACCAGCGCAGGTCAATTCGAAAGACTTCCTAGGCCATTCCTTGTCTGAAAAAGAAGAAGAAGAAATAAGTGGAAATCCAACAATCTGCTCTTACAACCAGTTTTTGTCCAGGGGAGAACGCGAACGCAGTCCCCCACTACCATAAATTATGCAGTCGAGATTCCCACATTTGGGGAATTCGCAGGGGTCAGCACGACCGGAGTGCAATGGCCGAGCCTCGCCCTGGGTGAACCACCTTCCTGATCATGGTGTCTCCCCTGCCAGGTAAGTATGAATTCATAGGCCTCCGGTCAGAGGCACCCTGCCCATCTTCGCAATCCTCACCGACGGTCGGACAATCAAACGCACACCTGATTCAACTCATCAGCTCGTTAGTAGAGACTCCAAGAGATAAGAGAGACATCAGAAATGTGCAGTGACGGACCTTTCTTTTCTTTCTCTTTTTCATGCTCCGGCTCCATGAGCCAAAAATCTGTTTAGTGTGCAGTCCCCGGATAGTGGACGAATCAGATATTAAACTGGAAAGAACAGAGTTGATTTTTTTTTTATTGTTTATTTGTTTGTTTTTTACACCACCACCCTACCTTTACTAGTATAGTCTATGAGCACCTACTACACCTTTCAAACACCAATACAAAGCAGTATCCACTAGTTCCATTAACATCTGCTGCCACACAAGTCTAAAACATTTCTTTCATTCAACACTGTAGAAGGGGTGCACCGTTCCCAGAAGTACTGCAATACCGGGTCGATGCGTGGAGTGGACGGAGCAAGCCCCTATACCATCTCCCAGTTCCAAAAATCAATTTAATATATGGTGCCCGGGTAGGGCACGTATCAGATATTAAACTGATAAGAACAGATACTACACTTGATCTTAGCCAAAAGGCCGAGAAGCGATGACACAATGACGCAGAGGCGGGGGAGCCGGCAAAGGCCACGCCCACCTGGGCCGCGGCGGGAGGGACTGAGGCCGCCAACAAACAAGCTCAGCGACTGGTTGACAAACCGAAAACGGACCACAACAGAGTGCGCAACACGACACTTTGGAGTGCAACCTGGGATTCTGGATCATCATCAACATTCTGCCCTGAACGTGAGCGGGCAGACCAAAGCGTACGTCGTGGAGACTTCTGAGGGATGGCAGTACCCACCCCCGGTCTGCAACATCACCAAGGCTCGGCCCGGCCGGACCCAGGGTGGCGCTGCAGCGATCAAAAGTACGATATGGCGCGTAACTCCTAAACCGCCGTTCGCAGACCCAAGTGTCTTACATCCCCGGAATCCTTGGCTCGGGCCGAACGAGACGCACGCCTCGGATTGGATGGTCGCGCTGGTGCGACTTTCGGGTATTTGGGACTTTCTGAAATACCTACTTTTGCACACTAGTCCTAGGTGTTGTGCCCAATCTGACCCAAACCGGTGCAGCAAGATTGTCCAGAGTCTGACTGCCAACAGTGATTGGGAAAAAAGTGTGAATTTCGCTTCACGTTGGCGACGGGACGCCAAAACGTTGGGAGTGGGCGAGGCGGGCTTTACTCGAATGGCTATAACTCTCCAACCGAATGAGACGATCACACCCAAGTCGGTACACCCGTGTATGGACTCAGCCTGTGGTCACATGAAAGGGGATTTGGCGACTGGCCACTTGGTGGCGCTGTAAACAGAAAAAACAACAACATGAGTGCGGCCGTAGACGACTGTGTATCAAGTGCTTTTTCACACATGCACAAGGTATTCACACCACATGATAGAACTCCTCATTCTGAACTATTTTGCCTCCGGGACCACTGCTGTCAATCAAAGCGTTTGTTAAATATCTGAGATTATGTGAACAATAATAAAAAAACCACTTTCGCAGACTGAAAAACCTAGGTTGTTTTATATCTCTCAATCAACCAGCGCAGGTCAATTCGAAAGACTTCCTAGGCCATTCCTTGTCTGAAAAAGAAGAAGAAGAAATAAGTGGAAATCCAACAATCTGCTCTTACAACCAGTTTTTGTCCAGGGGAGAGCGCGAACGCAGTCCCCCACTACCATAAATTATGCAGTCGAGATTCCCACATTTGGGGAATTCGCAGGGGTCAGCACGACCGGAGTGCAATGGCCGAGCCTCGCCCTGGGTGAACCACCTTCCTGATCATGGTGTCTCCCCTGCCAGGTAAGTATGAATTCATAGGCCTCCGGTCAGAGGCACCCTGCCCATCTTCGCAATCCTCACCGACGGTCGGACAATCAAACGCACACCTGATTCAACTCATCAGCTCGTTAGTAGAGACTCCAAGAGATAAGAGAGACATCAGAAATTTATTGTTTATTTGTTTGTTTTTTACACCACCACCCTACCTTTACTAGTATAGTCTATGAGCACCTACTACACCTTTCATACACCAATACAAAGCAGTATCCACTAGTTCCATTAACATCTGCTGCCACACAAGTCTAAAACATTTCTTTCATTCAACACTTTAGAAGGGGTGCACCGTTCCCAGAAGTACTGCAATACCGGGTCGATGCGTGGAGTGGACGGAGCAAGCCCCTATACCATCTCCCAGTTCCAAAAATCAATTTAATATATGGTGCCCGGGTAGGGCACGTATCAGATATTAAACTGATAAGAACAGATTTTTTCTTTCGAAAAGTTTTTATTGTCTCATTCCATTTTTTACATCGTCATCATCTCAACAGGAGGTCATCATACGCTTTGTTTCCATAACATTTTTATATAGGAAATGCATACATCTGTTTAAAGCATGTGTTAGTGTTAAAACATGTGTTGGTGTTTAAAACATGGAACAATAAAACTACTAACAAGAAAAAGCTTTTGGAAACTAAAAGGGCTCTTGATGGATAAAACCTACAGAGGGTAAAAAACACAGACGATATATGATGAATAGGTAAATACATAAAATAGATACATAAAGCGAAGTCCTGTCTTTGTGCAAGAAGAAGATAAAAAATATATATAATAATAATAATAGTAATAATAATTCCCAGCCATCCTTCGGAACAGAGCCCGAGACCCGGCCCGTGGGCCAGAGGAGATCCTCTTTAACCACGGCTCCGCTGCTCCACCTGGTGTTGAATTTGGGGGGCATCTACGGGCAGTCAAGGCTCGTGGCCGAGGGGACCTTCTCCAGTGAAGCTCTGGTCCCCACGTCCGAATGGCGACATGCGGTGTACTCCTGCAGCCTAAAGTTTGCCAGCTGTTGGGTGGCGTGGAGGGACACCTGCATGCGCTTCCCCACCAGCAGGTTTCTGGAGGTCCAAATAGCGTCTTTGATACAGTTCATGGTGAGCCAGTACTTTATGTAGTTTTCTGCTGGCAAGTTTTCCTGGCTCACCAATCCTACTGTTGTCCAGTAGTCTGGGACCCCCCCTGCTGGTAGGTACGGGAATTGCAGGGGACCAGCTGTTGCCCACAGGTCCCTCACGGCACTGCATTCCCAGAGCGCGTGCCTCACAGTCTCGGGCGCGCCACACCCGGGCTGTGGGCACGTAGATATCCTGGCCATGCCCCGGGAATGCATCACGGCCCTGACCGGGAGAATCTCATGAGCTGCCATCCATGCCAGGTCCCGATGTCTGTTCCGAAGGGCTGGATGAGACACGTTCTGCCAAACTGTTTTTGCTTCACTTTGAGTGAGCCCATGCACTGGGCTCACTTGCTCTCGTTCCTGCACAAGAGAGAGGAGAAGACGATGATTTGTCAAGGTTTTAACGTCTTTTTCTTCTAAAAGGAATTTTTTTAAAAACTTCTTTATAAAAGCATGTGCTGGAGATAGTTTAAAAGCAATTGGTACTGTATGATCCCTGGGTAAGATTTGCAGGGCTCTTAAATACGAGCCCATCCAAAAGCGACTCATTGCTGTGGTTTTATTTTCTGTGTTTTTGTTTGTGGCATATTTTATGTGGAGTGCAGTGTAGTATGCCCCTAAAAACAAGTACAAATTTGGTACTCCTTTCCCTCCGTTTTTTGGGGCTTTCTTCATCTCCTCTCTTTTCAGCCTTTCCCATTTACCTCCCCACAGGAAGCGGAAGATTTCTCGGTCCACGGCTAAAAGGAACCATCTGGGGGGATAAAAAACAGAACACAGCAATAAAAATAAAGGTAAAATCACAGATTTGATGATTAAAACTTTACCCTCTATTGTCAGTTGTCTCAATCTCCAAAAACCTAATCTTTGTCTTGCTTTTGCTAAAACATTTTGCCAGTTTCCCTTCCCCCCTCCCTCTTTGTCGAATTTGATCCCGAGTATCTTTACGTCAGTCTTTTTAACTTCGAGTTCTGTGTTTTCTATTTCTGTAGGTCCCCACGGCCCGAAAAATTGTACCTGTGTTTTTGATCTATTTAGTCTAGCCCCCGACGCCCTTCCAAACCAGTCAGTCAGTTCCATGGTCTTGTGGATTGATAAAATGTCAGTACATAAAAGATTCACATCGTCCATATATAAAACTGTCTTAGCTATCAGTCCCCCGGTCCCTGGGATAGTCAGTCCCGTGATCCATTTATCCTTTCTCAAAGCCTGCGCTAGTGGCTCGATACAAGCGACATATAGGAGGGGAGATAATGGACATCCCTGACGGACACCACAGCAAACATCTACTGCCTTTGTCAAGTGCCCATTTACCAAGAACCTGCTGGTTATCCCCCTATATAGCAGTTCCACCCAAGCTACAAATCTCCCCGGAAAACCCATCTTTTGCAGTACTTGGAATAAGTACTGGTGCGAGACCCGATCAAAAGCTTTTTCAAAGTCTAAATTTAAAACTGCGAGCCGAATATTTCTGTCTCTCGCATAACAGATGGTGTCTCTCATCAGAATGAGGCTGTCCGTGATCTTTCTCCCAGGGACTGCGCAGGTTTGATCCGGGTGGATCACATCCCCTAAAATCGAAGACATACGACCCATTAAAATTTTGCTAAAAACTTTACAATCCACGTTTAAAAGAGTTATAGGTCGCCAGTTCTTTAAGTCAGTCTTTTGGTCTTTTTTATGTAAGAGTGTGACTATCCCAGTCCTGAAGCTATTTGGTAGTCTGTCCAAGTCGTCAAATTCGTTAAAAACAACTAAAAGGTCCTGTGCTAAAATATCCCAAAAGGTCTGATAAAACTCCAGCGGGAGGCCATCCTCCCCCGGTGACTTCCTTTTCTTAAATTGTTTAAGGCATTTTTCCATTTCTATCATGTTAAAATCTTTTGTCAATGCTACGTTATCCTTGATTGTTTTGTCAACTAATTTTAAGACCTCTTTTAAAATATCATCCTCAATATCTTTCTCTCCATACAATTCTTCATAAAACTCTTCAACCACCTTTAAAATACCTTGTGTACTATGCATAAGGTTGTTTTCTTTGTTTTTTACACCCACCATACCCCCACCTCTATTCACTATTTTACGGAAGAAGTAGCTTGTACATTTTTCCCCTTCTTCTAATTCCTTTTCTCTACTTTGTAAGATGACACCTTTATTTCTTTTCTCTTCTAATTCGGACATAATCTTTTTTACTTGGCGAATATCTTCATTGAAATCAAAACCTTGGTTCAAAAGATTAAAATAACGCTGTAATCGTTTTTGCAGTCCCACCATGCATCTCCTCTCTTTATCTTTTTTCTTTTTCCCAACTTGTTTAAAATAAGTCTTTGTCTTTCCCTTCACCATTTCCCACCACTGTGCCTGTGAATCGTAAAAGTCTTTTAGGGTCTTCCATTGGCTGTACTGCTCCCTGTATTCTTCTACAACCTCTTTGTCTTCCAACAGGGAGCAGTTCAGCCTCCACAGCCCTTTGCCTGTCGTCACACCTGTGGGAAGTGAGAAGGTGCAAGAAAGCATAGCGTGGTCCGAAAAAAAGACAGGGGTTAATTTAGCATCTACTGGTACGAGGTCCCGTGTAAAAATATAATCGATACGGGAGGCTTTGGTGCCATCACCACTAAACCAGGTGAGTCCTTGCTCCCCAGGATGCATGGTTCTAAAACAGTCAGTCAGTTTAAAATCTCTTATTATCGTCTGCAATAAAATGGATGTTTTATCTAATTTAAAGTCTTCTCCGCCCCCTTTCCTGTCATTTTTGCTTAAAATACAATTAAAATCCCCCGCTAAAATAATCGGGGCCCTCCCTAAAAGGTGGGACTGCACGTCTTCTAAAAGGTCATTCCTATCATTTTTGTCTGTAAAACCATAAATATTTAGAATATTAAAATCATGTCCTAAAAAGGACAGATGTATTAACAGAGCTCGCCCATCTCTCACCACTGTGCTCCCCTTCACCACAAGCTGAGGATTTTTAATTAAAACTGCTACTCCATCTGCTCTATTATGGTTGGAGCCACTCCACACAGATGTTGAGTGGGGCCACTGCTCTTCCCATTTCCTATAATTTTTCATAAAAGGTAAAGCACATTCTTGTAAAAGCAAAATATCACAGTTTTGGGTTTGTAAAAAGGATAAAATAGTTTTTGCTCTCAGTTGTGACCGCACACTTCTTACATTTAGAGTAGAGAGTGTGAGTGTCATGAGCAGAACAGTTAAAAACGACAGGTGGGTCAATTTAATAGACATAATTAACTAAAAGTTCAAAAAAGAAGATCTGTGTTCTGTGAAACAAGCTCTTCCCTTACTTCTATATTTTGAGAATCAGGGGATTGAAACTGTTTCCCCCTTGAGCTGGCCCTAGGGGTGGATGTTTGGAGTTCTATTTGCAAAAAGGATACTTCGTTAGGGGAGTCGAGTGGGAAGAGCCGATTCAAATCCTCAGATGAGGAGGAATCTGACAGCAGTCCCACTCGGTCCCTTTTCCCGTTTTGCTCCTCAATGGGGGATTGAGCGTTCCGTTTTTTACCCAGCAATTTAACACCTGGGAAATCATTACTTACCTTGTTTTCCTTTTGTTTATTTCCTTGTTCTTCCTCCAAACCCTTTTCCTGGTCTTTGTTGTTTTGTTTCCCCTCGCCATCATTGCTCTGTTCACTTGACTCGGTTTCATGGTCAAACAATGTTTGGTGAAGTTCCATCTCCTCATTTTTATCTGCTCCAATTGTGTGATTTGGCAGGAAAATTACATTTTGCTCCACCCCCTCTCTCCTTAGGTCCACCCCCTCATTTCCTCTTTCATCTGTCCCCTCTCCCCCAATCACCAGATTTGGCGGGAGATTTGAATTTTTTCTCTCCGCCCCCTCGTTATCTTTTGGTTTGATTTCCTCTGTCGCCATTTTGTGTGTTTTAACTTTGTTGGCAAAGGACTTAGGGCAGTCTCTGTAGAGATGATTGTAGTCTCCACAAAGATTGCACTTTCTGCCATTTGGACATTCTTCAAAAGAATGTCCAATTTCTCTACACTTATTACAAAAGACTTTCTGGCATGCTTCGACAAGATGTCCCAACTCCCCACATCGCCGGCAGAGTTTGGGCATTCCTTGATAATGGATGTAGCCCCTGTTTTCACCCAGAACTATCATTTGTGGTAAATGTCTCAGACCTTGGAAGCCCCTGGGGTCTTCCCATTGTTTGATTGGGACCCTCCAAGAACAATTCCAAATCCCGTCTTCATCATAAACCTTCATAGCCTGGCCCCTCACAGTGCAAAATCTTCCCAGCCATGTACAAACATCTTCTCCATTTACAGTCTCATTGAACATCTTAACAATAACCACTTTTTGTGTATTATCGGTTAGTTTCTCAACTTTAAACATGGAGAACTGGGTCTTATGTGTTTCAAAGCGTTGCCAGAAGTCGTTTAATAGTGCTGCATTCTTAAAACTCACATCAAAGCCTTTGTTAAAAGGCAGGGTCAGAATACAATTCAAGTCAACAGGGGTAAACCCTAAACATTTCTGCATCAATTTCCTGGAGAAGTCTAACCTAGACATTTCCAACAGCTTTCCATCTTTTTCTAAAAAACTAAAACGCACACTGTGGTGCCTCCGCATGCCGGCACGAGCAGCCGACATGTTGGAGGCACCCCCAGCTTTAAAAAGTACTTAAGAGTGACTATATAAAACAGTAAAAATTAAAACAGTGATCAAAGATAAAAGACTTACCTTAAGACAGATTCTCTCAGTAAAAATCTCCTTAAAACAGAAACAACACAATAATGGGACAATAAATAATAATAAAAAATACAGCTATGAGCAGTACAATATACCTCTCTGAAGGAGTAGGAAAGTGCAACAAAAAGCACAAACCAAAAACTTACAAAGAGGCGATCGCAACACTGCCGATTGACAAGACACTTGATCTTAGCCAAAAGGCCGAGAAGCGATGACACAATGACGCAGAGGCGGGGGAGCCGGCAAAGGCCACGCCCACCTGGGCCGCGGCGGGAGGGACTGAGGCCGCCAACAAACAAGCTCAGCGACTGGTTGACAAACCGAAAACGGACCACAACAGAGTGCGCAACACGACACTTTGGAGTGCAACCTGGGATTCTGGATCATCATCAACATTCTGCCCTGAACGTGAGCGGGCAGACCAAAGCGTACGTCGTGGAGACTTCTGAGGGATGGCAGTACCCACCCCCGGTCTGCAACATCACCAAGGCTCGGCCCGGCCGGACCCAGGGTGGCGCTGCAGCGATCAAAAGTACGATATGGCGCGTAACTCCTAAACCGCCGTTCGCAGACCCAAGTGTCTTACATCCCCGGAATCCTTGGCTCGGGCCGAACGAGACGCACGCCTCGGATTGGATGGTCGCGCTGGTGCGACTTTCGGGTATTTGGGACTTTCTGAAATACCTACTTTTGCACACTAGTCCTAGGTGTTGTGCCCAATCTGACCCAAACCGGTGCAGCAAGATTGTCCAGAGTCTGACTGCCAACAGTGATTGGGAAAAAAGTGTGAATTTCGCTTCACGTTGGCGACGGGACGCCAAAACGTTGGGAGTGGGCGAGGCGGGCTTTACTCGAATGGCTATAACTCTCCAACCGAATGAGACGATCACACCCAAGTCGGTACACCCGTGTATGGACTCAGCCTGTGGTCACATGAAAGGGGATTTGGCGACTGGCCACTTGGTGGCGCTGTAAACAGAAAAAACAACAACATGAGTGCGGCCGTAGACGACTGTGTATCAAGTGCTTTTTCACACATGCACAAGGTATTCACACCACATGATAGAACTCCTCATTCTGAACTATTTTGCCTCCGGGACCACTGCTGTCAATCAAAGCGTTTGTTAAATATCTGAGATTATGTGAACAATAATAAAAAACCCACTTTCGCAGACTGAAAAACCTAGGTTGTTTTATATCTCTCAATCAACCAGCGCAGGTCAATTCGAAAGACTTCCTAGGCCATTCCTTGTCTGAAAAAGAAATAAGTGGAAATCCAACAATCTGCTCTTACAACCAGTTTTTGTCCAGGGGAGAGCGCGAACGCAGTCCCCCACTACCATAAATTATGCAGTCGAGATTCCCACATTTGGGGAATTCGCAGGGGTCAGCACGACCGGAGTGCAATGGCCGAGCCTCGCCCTGGGTGAACCACCTTCCTGATCATGGTGTCTCCCCTGCCAGGTAAGTATGAATTCATAGGCCTCCGGTCAGAGGCACCCTGCCCATCTTCGCAATCCTCACCGACGGTCGGACAATCAAACGCACACCTGATTCAACTCATCAGCTCGTTAGTAGAGACTCCAAGAGATAAGAGAGACATCAGAAATGTGCAGTGACGGACCTTTCTTTTCTTTCTCTTTTTCATGCTCCGGCTCCATGAGCCAAAAATCTGTTTAGTGTGCAGTCCCCGGATAGTGGACGAATCAGATATTAAACTGGAAAGAACAGAGTTGATTTTTTTTTATTGTTTATTTGTTTGTTTTTTACACCACCACCCTACCTTTACTAGTATAGTCTATGAGCACCTACTACACCTTTCAAACACCAATACAAAGCAGTATCCACTAGTTCCATTAACATCTGCTGCCACACAAGTCTAAAACATTTCTTTCATTCAACACTTTAGAAGGGGTGCACCGTTCCCAGAAGTACTGCAATACCGGGTCGATGCGTGGAGTGGACGGAGCAAGCCCCTATACCATCTCCCAGTTCCAAAAATCAATTTAATATATGGTGCCCAGGTAGGGCACGTATCAGATATTAAACTGATAAGAACAGATACTACACTTGATCTTAGCCAAAAGGCCGAGAAGCGATGACACAATGACGCAGAGGCGGGGGAGCCGGCAAAGGCCACGCCCACCTGGGCCGCGGCGGGAGGGACTGAGGCCGCCAACAAACAAGCTCAGCGACTGGTTGACAAACCGAAAACGGACCACAACAGAGTGCGCAACACGACACTTTGGAGTGCAACCTGGGATTCTGGATCATCATCAACATTCTGCCCTGAACGTGAGCGGGCAGACCAAAGCGTACGTCGTGGAGACTTCTGAGGGATGGCAGTACCCACCCCCGGTCTGCAACATCACCAAGGCTCGGCCCGGCCGGACCCAGGGTGGCGCTGCAGCGATCAAAAGTACGATATGGCGCGTAACTCCTAAACCGCCGTTCGCAGACCCAAGTGTCTTACATCCCCGGAATCCTTGGCTCGGGCCGAACGAGACGCACGCCTCGGATTGGATGGTCGCGCTGGTGCGACTTTCGGGTATTTGGGACTTTCTGAAATACCTACTTTTGCACACTAGTCCTAGGTGTTGTGCCCAATCTGACCCAAACCGGTGCAGAAAGATTGTCCAGAGTCTGACTGCCAACAGTGATTGGGAAAAAAGTGTGAATTTCGCTTCACGTTGGCGACGGGACGCCAAAACGTTGGGAGTGGGCGAGGCGGGCTTTACTCGAATGGCTATAACTCTCCAACCGAATGAGACGATCACACCCAAGTCGGTACACCCGTGTATGGACTCAGCCTGTGGTCACATGAAAGGGGATTTGGCGACTGGCCACTTGGTGGCGCTGTAAACAGAAAAAACAACAACATGAGTGCGGCCGTAGACGACTGTGTATCAAGTGCTTTTTCACACATGCACAAGGTATTCACACCACATGATAGAACTCCTCATTCTGAACTATTTTGCCTCCGGGACCACTGCTGTCAATCAAAGCGTTTGTTAAATATCTGAGATTATGTGAACAATAATAAAAAACCCACTTTCGCAGACTGAAAAACCTAGGTTGTTTTATATCTCTCAATCAACCAGCGCAGGTCAATTCGAAAGACTTCCTAGGCCATTCCTTGTCTGAAAAAGAAGAAGAAGAAATAAGTGGAAATCCAACAATCTGCTCTTACAACCAGTTTTTGTCCAGGGGAGAGCGCGAACGCAGTCCCCCACTACCATAAATTATGCAGTCGAGATTCCCACATTTGGGGAATTCGCAGGGGTCAGCACGACCGGAGTGCAATGGCCGAGCCTCGCCCTGGGTGAACCACCTTCCTGATCATGGTGTCTCCCCTGCCAGGTAAGTATGAATTCATAGGCCTCCGGTCAGAGGCACCCTGCCCATCTTCGCAATCCTCACCGACGGTCGGACAATCAAACGCACACCTGATTCAACTCATCAGCTCGTTAGTAGAGACTCCAAGAGATAAGAGAGACATCAGAAATGTGCAGTGACGGACCTTTCTTTTCTTTCTCTTTTTCATGCTCCGGCTCCATGAGCCAAAAATCTGTTTAGTGTGCAGTCCCCGGATAGTGGACGAATCAGATATTAAACTGGAAAGAACAGAGTTGATTTTTTTTTTATTGTTTATTTGTTTGTTTTTTACACCACCACCCTACCTTTACTAGTATAGTCTATGAGCACCTACTACACCTTTCAAACACCAATACAAAGCAGTATCCACTAGTTCCATTAACATCTGCTGCCACACAAGTCTAAAACATTTCTTTCATTCAACACTTTAGAAGGGGTGCACCGTTCCCAGAAGTACTGCAATACCGGGTCGATGCGTGGAGTGGACGGAGCAAGCCCCTATACCATCTCCCAGTTCCAAAAATCAATTTAATATATGGTGCCCGGGTAGGGCACGTATCAGATATTAAACTGATAAGAACAGATTTTTTCTTTCGAAAAGTTTTTATTGTCTCATTCCACTTTTTACATCGTCATCATCTCAACAGGAGGTCATCATACGCTTTGTTTCCATAACATTTTTATATAGGAAATGCATACATCTGTTTAAAGCATGTGTTAGTGTTAAAACATGTGTTGGTGTTTAAAACATGGAACAATAAAACTACTAACAAGAAAAAGCTTTTGGAAACTAAAAGGGCTCTTTATGGATAAAACCTACAGAGGGTAAAAAACACAGACGATATATAATAAATAGGTAAATACATAAAATAGATACATAAAGCGAAGTCCTGTCTTTGTGCAAGAAGAAGATAAAAAATATATATATATAATAATAATAATAATAATAATTCCCAGCCATCCTTCGGAACAGAGCCCGAGACCCGGCCCGTGGGCCAGAGGAGATCCTCTTTAACCACGGCTCCGCTGCTCCACCTGGTGTTGAATTTGGGGGGCATCTACGGGCAGTCAAGGCTCGTGGCCGAGGGGACCTTCTCCAGTGAAGCTCTGGTCCCCACGTCCGAATGGCGACATGCGGTGTACTCCTGCAGCCTAAAGTTTGCCAGCTGTTGGGTGGCGTGGAGGGACACCTGCATGCGCTTCCCCACCAGCAGGTTTCTGGAGGTCCAAATAGCGTCTTTGATACAGTTCATGGTGAGCCAGTACTTTATGTAGTTTCCTGCTGGCAAGTTTTCCTGGCTCACCAATCCTACTGTTGTCCAGTAGTCTGGGACCCCCCCTGCTGGTAGGTACGGGAATTGCAGGGGACCAGCTGTTGCCCACAGGTCCCTCACGGCACTGCATTCCCAGAGCGCGTGCCTCACAGTCTCGGGCGCGCCACACCCGGGCTGTGGACACGTAGATATCCTGGCCATGCCCCGGGAATGCATCACGGCCCTGACCGGGAGAATCTCATGAGCTGCCATCCATGCCAGGTCCCGATGTCTGTTCCGAAGGGCTGGATGAGACACGTTCTGCCAAACTGTTTTTGCTTCACTTTGAGTGAGCCCATGCACTGGGCTCACTTGCTCTCGTTCCTGCACAAGAGAGAGGAGAAGACGATGATTTGTCAAGGTTTTAACTTCTTTTTCTTCTAAAAGGAATTTTTTTAAAAACTTCTTTATAAAAGCATGTGCTGGAGATAGTTTAAAAGCAATTGGTACTGTATGATCTCTGGGTAAGATTTGCAGGGCTCTTAAATACGAGCCCATCCAAAAGCGACTCATTGCTGTGGTTTTATTTTCTGTGTTTTTGTTTATGGCATATTTTATGTGGAGTGCAGTGTAGTATGCCCCTAAAAACAAGTACAAATTTGGTACTCCTTTCCCTCCGTTTTTTGGGGCTTTCTTCATCTCCTCTCTTTTCAGCCTTTCCCATTTACCTCCCCACAGGAAGCGGAAGATTTCTCGGTCCACGGCTAAAAGGAACCATCTGGGGGGATAAAAAACAGAACACAGCAATAAAAATAAAGGTAAAATCACAGATTTGATGATTAAAACTTTACCCTCTATTGTCAGTTGTCTCAATCTCCAAAAACCTAATCTTTGTCTTGCTTTTGCTAAAACATTTTGCCAGTTTCCCTTCCCCCCTCCCTCTTTGTCGAATTTGATCCCGAGTATCTTTACGTCAGTCTTTTTAACTTCGAGTTCTGTGTTTTCTATTTCTGTAGGTCCCCACGGTCCGAAAAATTGTACCTGTGTTTTTGATCTATTTAGTCTAGCCCCCGACGCCCTTCCAAACCAGTCAGTCAGTTCCATGGTCTTGTGGATTGATAAAATGTCAGTACATAAAAGATTCACATCGTCCATATATAAAACTGTCTTAGCTATCAGTCCCCCGGTCCCTGGGATAGTCAGTCCCGTGATCCATTTATCCTTTCTCAAAGCCTGCGCTAGTGGCTCGATACAAGCGACATATAGGAGGGGAGATAATGGACATCCCTGACGGACACCACAGCAAACATCTACTGTCTTTGTCAAGTGCCCATTTACCAAGAACCTGCTGGTTATCCCCCTATATAGCAGTTCCACCCAAGCTACAAATCTCCCCGGAAAACCCATCTTTTGCAGTACTTGGAATAAGTACTGGTGCGAGACCCGATCAAAAGCTTTTTCAAAGTCTAAATTTAAAACTGCGAGCCGAATATTTCTGTCTCTCGCATAACAGATGGTGTCTCTCATCAGAATGAGGCTGTCCGTGATCTTTCTCCCAGGGACTGCGCAGGTTTGATCCGGGTGGATCACATCCCCTAAAATCGAAGACATACGACCCATTAAAATTTTGCTAAAAACTTTACAATCCACGTTTAAAAGAGTTATAGGTCGCCAGTTCTTTAAGTCAGTCTTTTGGTCTTTTTTATGTAAGAGTGTGACTATCCCAGTCCTGAAGCTATTTGGTAGTCTGTCCAAGTCGTCAAATTCGTTAAAAACAACTAAAAGGTCCTGTGCTAAAATATCCCAAAAGGTCTGATAAAACTCCAGCGGGAGGCCATCCTCCCCCGGTGACTTCCTTTTCTTAAATTGTTTAAGGCATTTTTCCATTTCTATCATGTTAAAATCTTTTGTCAATGCTACGTTATCCTTGATTGTTTTGTCAACTAATTTTAAGACCTCTTTTAAAATATCATCCTCAATATCTTTCTCTCCATACAATTCTTCATAAAACTCTTCAACCACCTTTAAAATACCTTGTGTACTATGCATAAGGTTGTTTTCTTTGTTTTTTACACCCACCATACCCCCACCTCTATTCACTATTTTACGGAAGAAGTAGCTTGTACATTTTTCCCCTTCTTCTAATTCCTTTTCTCTACTTTGTAAGATGACACCTTTATTTCTTTTCTCTTCTAATTCGGACATAATCTTTTTTACTTGGCGAATATCTTCATTGAAATCAAAACCTTGGTTCAAAAGATTAAAATAACGCTGTAATCGTTTTTGCAGTCCCACCATGCATCTCCTCTCTTTATCTTTTTTCTTTTTCCCAACTTGTTTAAAATAAGTCTTTGTCTTTCCCTTCACCATTTCCCACCACTGTGCCTGTGAATCGTAAAAGTCTTTTAGGGTCTTCCATTGGCTGTACTGCTCCCTGTATTCTTCTACAACCTCTTTGTCTTCCAACAGGGAGCAGTTCAGCCTCCACAGCCCTTTGCCTGTCGTCACACCTGTGGGAAGTGAGAAGGTGCAAGAAAGCATAGCGTGGTCCGAAAAAAAGACAGGGGTTAATTTAGCATCTACTGGTACGAGGTCCCGTGTAAAAATATAATCGATACGGGAGGCTTTGGTGCCATCACCACTAAACCAGGTGAGTCCTTGCTCCCCAGGATGCATGGTTCTAAAACAGTCAGTCAGTTTAAAATCTCTTATTATCGTCTGCAATAAAATGGATGTTTTATCTAATTTAAAGTCTTCTCCGCCCCCTTTCCTGTCATTTTTGCTTAAAATACAATTAAAATCCCCCGCTAAAATAATCGGGGCCCTCCCTAAAAGGTGGGACTGCACGTCTTCTAAAAGGTCATTCCTATCATTTTTGTCCGTAAAACCATAAATATTTAGAATATTAAAATCATGTCCTAAAAAGGACAGATGTATTAACAGAGCTCGCCCATCTCTCACCACTGTGCTCCCCTTCACCACAAGCTGAGGATTTTTAATTAAAACTGCTACTCCATCTGCTTTATTATGGTTGGAGCCACTCCACACAGATGTTGAGTGGGGCCACTGCTCTTCCCATTTCCTATAATTTTTCATAAAAGGTAAAGCACATTCTTGTAAAAGCAAAATATCACAGTTTTGGGTTTGTAAAAAGGATAAAATAGTTTTTGCTCTCAGTTGTGACCGCACACTTCTTACATTTAGAGTAGAGAGTGTGAGTGTCATGAGCAGAACAGTTAAAAACGACAGGTGGGTCAATTTAATAGACATAATTAACTAAAAGTTCAAAAAAGAAGATCTGTGTTCTGTGAAACAAGCTCTTCCCTTACTTCTATATTTTGAGAATCAGGGGATTGAAACTGTTTCCCCCTTGAGCTGGCCCTAGGGGTGGATGTTTGGAGTTCTATTTGCAAAAAGGATACTTCGTTAGGGGAGTCGAGTGGGAAGAGCCGATTCAAATCCTCAGATGAGGAGGAATCTGACAGCAGTCCCACTCGGTCCCTTTTCCCGTTTTGCTCCTCAATGGGGGATTGAGCGTTCCGTTTTTTACCCAGCAATTTAACACCTGGGAAATCATTACTTACCTTGTTTTCCTTTTGTTTATTTCCTTGTTCTTCCTCCAAACCCTTTTCCTGGTCTTTGTTGTTTTGTTTCCCCTCGCCATCATTGCTCTGTTCACTTGACTCGGTTTCATGGTCAAATAATGTTTGGTGAAGTTCCATCTCCTCATTTTTATCTGCTCCAATTGTGTGATTTGGCAGGAAAATTACATTTTGCTCCACCCCCTCTCTCCTTAGGTCCACCCCCTCATTTCCTCTTTCATCTGTCCCCTCTCCCCCAATCACCAGATTTGGCGGGAGATTTGAATTTTTTCTCTCCGCCCCCTCGTTATCTTTTGGTTTGATTTCCTCTGTCGCCATTTTGTGTGTTTTAACTTTGTTGGCAAAGGACTTAGGGCAGTCTCTGTAGAGATGATTGTAGTCTCCACAAAGATTGCACTTTCTGCCATTTGGACATTCTTCAAAAGAATGTCCAATTTCTCTACACTTATTACAAAAGACTTTCTGGCATGCTTCGACAAGATGTCCCAACTCCCCACATCGCCGGCAGAGTTTGGGCATTCCTTGATAATGGATGTAGCCCCTGTTTTCACCCAGAACTATCATTTGTGGTAAATGTCTCAGACCTTGGAAGCCCCTGGGGTCTTCCCATTGTTTGATTGGGACCCTCCAGGAACAATTCCAAATCCCGTCTTCATCATAAACCTTCATAGCCTGGCCCCTCACAGTGCAAAATCTTCCCAGCCATGTACAAACATCTTCTCCATTTACAGTCTCATTGAACATCTTAACAATAACCACTTTTTGTGTATTATCGGTTAGTTTCTCAACTTTAAACATGGAGAACTGGGTCTTATGTGTGTCAAAGCGTTGCCAGAAGTCGTTTAATAGTGCTGCATTCTTAAAACTCACATCAAAGCCTTTGTTAAAAGGCAGGGTCAGAATACAATTCAAGTCAACAGGGGTAAACCCTAAACATTTCTGCATCAATTTCCTGGAGAAGTCTAACCTAGACATTTCCAACAGCTTTCCATCTTTTTCTAAAAAACTAAAACGCACACTGTGGTGCCTCCGCATGCCGGCACGAGCAGCCGACATGTTGGAGGCACCCCCAGCTTTAAAAAGTACTTAAGAGTGACTATATAAAACAGTAAGATTAAAACAGTGATCAAAGATAAAAGACTTACCTTAAGACAGATTCTCTCAGTAAAAATCTCCTTAAAACAGAAACAACACAATAATGGGACAATAAATAATAATAAAAAATACAGCTGTGAGCAGTACAATATACCTCTCTGAAGGAGTAGGAAAGTGCAACAAAAAGCACAAACCAAAAACTTACAAAGAGGCGATCGCAACACTGCCGATTGACAAGACACTTGATCTTAGCCAAAAGGCCGAGAAGCGATGACACAATGACGCAGAGGCGGGGGAGCCGGCAAAGGCCACGCCCACCTGGGCCGCGGCGGGAGGGACTGAGGCCGCCAACAAACAAGCTCAGCGACTGGTTGACAAACCGAAAACGGACCAGTACGTTGGGAGTGGGCGAGGCGGGCTTTACTCGAATGGCTATAACTCTCCAACCGAATGAGACGATCACACCCAAGTCGGTACACCCGTGTATGGACTCAGCCTGTGGTCACATGAAAGGGGATTTGGCGACTGGCCACTTGGTGGCGCTGTAAACAGAAAAAACAACAACATGCGTGCGGCCGTAGACGACTGTGTATCAAGTGCTTTTTCACACATGCACAAGGTATTCACACCACATGATAGAACTCCTCATTCTGAACTATTTTGCCTCCGGGACCACTGCTGTCAATCAAAGCGTTTGTTAAATATCTGAGATTATGTGAACAATAATAAAAAACCCACTTTCGCAGACTGAAAAACCTAGGTTGTTTTATATCTCTCAATCAACCAGCGCAGGTCAATTCGAAAGACTTCCTAGGCCATTCCTTGTCTGAAAAAGAAGAAGAAGAAATAAGTGGAAATCCAACAATCTGCTCTTACAACCAGTTTTTGTCCAGGGGAGAGCGCGAACGCAGTCCCCCACTACCATAAATTATGCAGTCGAGATTCCCACATTTGGGGAATTCGCAGGGGTCAGCACGACCGGAGTGCAATGGCCGAGCCTCGCCCTGGGTGAACCACCTTCCTGATCATGGTGTCTCCCCTGCCAGGTAAGTATGAATTCATAGGCCTCCGGTCAGAGGCACCCTGCCCATCTTCGCAATCCTCACCGACGGTCGGACAATCAAACGCACACCTGATTCAACTCATCAGCTCGTTAGTAGAGACTCCAAGAGATAAGAGAGACATCAGAAATGTGCAGTGACGGACCTTTCTTTTCTTTCTCTTTTTCATGCTCCGGCTCCATGAGCCAAAAATCTGTTTAGTGTGCAGTCCCCGGATAGTGGACGAATCAGATATTAAACTGGAAAGAACAGAGTTGATTTTTTTTTTATTGTTTATTTGTTTGTTTTTTACACCACCACCCTACCTTTACTAGTATAGTCTATGAGCACCTACTACACCTTTCAAACACCAATACAAAGCAGTATCCACTAGTTCCATTAACATCTGCTGCCACACAAGTCTAAAACATTTCTTTCATTCAACACTTTAGAAGGGGTGCACCGTTCCCAGAAGTACTGCAATACCGGGTCGATGCGTGGAGTGGACGGAGCAAGCCCCTATACCATCTCCCAGTTCCAAAAATCAATTTAATATATGGTGCCCGGGTAGGGCACGTATCAGATATTAAACTGATAAGAACAGATACTACACTTGATCTTAGCCAAAAGGCCGAGAAGCGATGACACAATGACGCAGAGGCGGGGGAGCCGGCAAAGGCCACGCCCACCTGGGCCGCGGCGGGAGGGACTGAGGCCGCCAACAAACAAGCTCAGCGACTGGTTGACAAACCGAAAACGGACCACAACAGAGTGCGCAACACGACACTTTGGAGTGCAACCTGGGATTCTGGATCATCATCAACATTCTGCCCTGAACGTGAGCGGGCAGACCAAAGCGTACGTCGTGGAGACTTCTGAGCGATGGCAGTACCCACCCCCGGTCTGCAACATCACCAAGGCTCGGCCCGGCCGGACCCAGGGTGGCGCTGCAGCGATCAAAAGTACGATATGGCGCGTAACTCCTAAACCGCCGTTCGCAGACCCAAGTGTCTTACATCCCCGGAATCCTTGGCTCGGGCCGAACGAGACGCACGCCTCGGATTGGATGGTCGCGCTGGTGCGACTTTCGGGTATTTGGGACTTTCTGAAATACCTACTTTTGCACACTAGTCCTAGGTGTTGTGCCCAATCTGACCCAAACCGGTGCAGAAAGATTGTCCAGAGTCTGACTGCCAACAGTGATTGGGAAAAAAGTGTGAATTTCGCTTCACGTTGGCGACGGGACGCCAAAACGTTGGGAGTGGGCGAGGCGGGCTTTACTCGAATGGCTATAACTCTCCAACCGAATGAGACGATCACACCCAAGTCGGTACACCCGTGTATGGACTCAGCCTGTGGTCACATGAAAGGGGATTTGGCGACTGGCCACTTGGTGGCGCTGTAAACAGAAAAAACAACAACATGAGTGCGGCCGTAGACGACTGTGTATCAAGTGCTTTTTCACACATGCACAAGGTATTCACACCACATGATAGAACTCCTCATTCTGAACTATTTTGCCTCCGGGACCACTGCTGTCAATCAAAGCGTTTGTTAAATATCTGAGATTATGTGAACAATAATAAAAAACCCACTTTCGCAGACTGAAAAACCTAGGTTGTTTTATATCTCTCAATCAACCAGCGCAGGTCAATTCGAAAGACTTCCTAGGCCATTCCTTGTCTGAAAAAGAAGAAGAAGAAATAAGTGGAAATCCAACAATCTGCTCTTACAACCAGTTTTTGTCCAGGGGAGAGCGCGAACGCAGTCCCCCACTACCATAAATTATGCAGTCGAGATTCCCACATTTGGGGAATTCGCAGGGGTCAGCACGACCGGAGTGCAATGGCCGAGCCTCGCCCTGGGTGAACCACCTTCCTGATCATGGTGTCTCCCCTGCCAGGTAAGTATGAATTCATAGGCCTCCGGTCAGAGGCACCCTGCCCATCTTCGCAATCCTCACCGACGGTCGGACAATCAAACGCACACCTGATTCAACTCATCAGCTCGTTAGTAGAGACTCCAAGAGATAAGAGAGACATCAGAAATGTGCAGTGACGGACCTTTCTTTTCTTTCTCTTTTTCATGCTCCGGCTCCATGAGCCAAAAATCTGTTTAGTGTGCAGTCCCCGGATAGTGGACGAATCAGATATTAAACTGGAAAGAACAGAGTTGATTTTTTTTTTATTGTTTATTTGTTTGTTTTTTACACCACCACCCTACCTTTACTAGTATAGTCTATGAGCACCTACTACACCTTTCAAACACCAATACAAAGCAGTATCCACTAGTTCCATTATTATCTGCTGCCACACAAGTCTAAAACATTTCTTTCATTCAACACTTTAGAAGGGGTGCACCGTTCCCAGAAGTACTGCAATACCGGGTCGATGCGTGGAGTGGACGGAGCAAGCCCCTATACCATCTCCCAGTTCCAAAAATCAATTTAATATATGGTGCCCGGGTAGGGCACGTATCAGATATTAAACTGATAAGAACAGATACTACACTTGATCTTAGCCAAAAGGCCGAGAAGCGATGACACAATGACGCAGAGGCGGGGGAGCCGGCAAAGGCCACGCCCACCTGGGCCGCGGCGGGAGGGACTGAGGCCGCCAACAAACAAGCTCAGCGACTGGTTGACAAACCGAAAACGGACCACAACAGAGTGCGCAACACGACACTTTGGAGTGCAACCTGGGATTCTGGATCATCATCAACATTCTGCCCTGAACGTGAGCGGGCAGACCAAAGCGTACGTCGTGGAGACTTCTGAGGGATGGCAGTACCCACCCCCGGTCTGCAACATCACCAAGGCTCGGCCCGGCCGGACCCAGGGTGGCGCTGCAGCGATCAAAAGTACGATATGGCGCGTAACTCCTAAACCGCCGTTCGCAGACCCAAGTGTCTTACATCCCCGGAATCCTTGGCTCGGGCCGAACGAGACGCACGCCTCGGATTGGATGGTCGCGCTGGTGCGACTTTCGGGTATTTGGGACTTTCTGAAATACCTACTTTTGCACACTAGTCCTAGGTGTTGTGCCCAATCTGACCCAAACCGGTGCAGCAAGATTGTCCAGAGTCTGACTGCCAACAGTGATTGGGAAAAAAGTGTGAATTTCGCTTCACGTTGGCGACGGGACGCCAAAACGTTGGGAGTGGGCGAGGCGGGCTTTACTCGAATGGCTATAACTCTCCAACCGAATGAGACGATCACACCCAAGTCGGTACACCCGTGTATGGACTCAGCCTGTGGTCACATGAAAGGGGATTTGGCGACTGGCCACTTGGTGGCGCTGTAAACAGAAAAAACAACAACATGAGTGCGGCCGTAGACGACTGTGTATCAAGTGCTTTTTCACACATGCACAAGGTATTCACACCACATGATAGAACTCCTCATTCTGAACTATTTTGCCTCCGGGACCACTGCTGTCAATCAAAGCGTTTGTTAAATATCTGAGATTATGTGAACAATAATAAAAAACCCACTTTCGCAGACTGAAAAACCTAGGTTGTTTTATATCTCTCAATCAACCAGCGCAGGTCAATTCGAAAGACTTCCTAGGCCATTCCTTGTCTGAAAAAGAAGAAGAAGAAATAAGTGGAAATCCAACAATCTGCTCTTACAACCAGTTTTTGTCCAGGGGAGAGCGCGAACGCAGTCCCCCACTACCATAAATTATGCAGTCGAGATTCCCACATTTGGGGAATTCGCAGGGGTCAGCACGACCGGAGTGCAATGGCCGAGCCTCGCCCTGGGTGAACCACCTTCCTGATCATGGTGTCTCCCCTGCCAGGTAAGTATGAATTCATAGGCCTCCGGTCAGAGGCACCCTGCCCATCTTCGCAATCCTCACAGACGGTCGGACAATCAAACGCACACCTGATTCAACTCATCAGCTCGTTAGTAGAGACTCCAAGAGATAAGAGAGACATCAGAAATGTGCAGTGACGGACCTTTCTTTTCTTTCTCTTTTTCATGCTCCGGCTCCATGAGCCAAAAATCTGTTTAGTGTGCAGTCCCCGGATAGTGGACGAATCAGATATTAAACTGGAAAGAACAGAGTTGATTTTTTTTTTATTGTTTATTTGTTTGTTTTTTACACCACCACCCTACCTTTACTAGTATAGTCTATGAGCACCTACTACACCTTTCAAACACCAATACAAAGCAGTATCCACTAGTTCCATTAACATCTGCTGCCACACAAGTCTAAAACATTTCTTTCATTCAACACTTTAGAAGGGGTGCACCGTTCCCAGAAGTACTGCAATACCGGGTCGATGCGTGGAGTGGACGGAGCAAGCCCCTATACCATCTCCCAGTTCCAAAAATCAATTTAATATATGGTGCCCGGGTAGGGCACGTATCAGATATTAAACTGATAAGAACAGATACTACACTTGATCTTAGCCAAAAGGCCGAGAAGCGATGACACAATGACGCAGAGGCGGGGGAGCCGGCAAAGGCCACGCCCACCTGGGCCGCGGCGGGAGGGACTGAGGCCGCCAACAAACAAGCTCAGCGACTGGTTGACAAACCGAAAACGGACCACAACAGAGTGCGCAACACGACACTTTGGAGTGCAACCTGGGATTCTGGATCATCATCAACATTCTGCCCTGAACGTGAGCGGGCAGACCAAAGCGTACGTCGTGGAGACTTCTGAGGGATGGCAGTACCCACCCCCGGTCTGCAACATCACCAAGGCTCGGCCCGGCCGGACCCAGGGTGGCGCTGCAGCGATCAAAAGTACGATATGGCGCGTAACTCCTAAACCGCCGTTCGCAGACCCAAGTGTCTTACATCCCCGGAATCCTTGGCTCGGGCCGAACGAGACGCACGCCTCGGATTGGATGGTCGCGCTGGTGCGACTTTCGGGTATTTGGGACTTTCTGAAATACCTACTTTTGCACACTAGTCCTAGGTGTTGTGCCCAATCTGACCCAAACCGGTGCAGCAAGATTGTCCAGAGTCTGACTGCCAACAGTGATTGGGAAAAAAGTGTGAATTTCGCTTCACGTTGGCGACGGGACGCCAAAACGTTGGGAGTGGGCGAGGCGGGCTTTACTCGAATGGCTATAACTCTCCAACCGAATGAGACGATCACACCCAAGTCGGTACACCCGTGTATGGACTCAGCCTGTGGTCACATGAAAGGGGATTTGGCGACTGGCCACTTGGTGGCGCTGTAAACAGAAAAAACAACAACATGAGTGCGGCCGTAGACGACTGTGTATCAAGTGCTTTTTCACACATGCACAAGGTATTCACACCACATGATAGAACTCCTCATTCTGAACTATTTTGCCTCCGGGACCACTGCTGTCAATCAAAGCGTTTGTTAAATATCTGAGATTATGTGAACAATAATAAAAAACCCACTTTCGCAGACTGAAAAACCTAGGTTGTTTTATATCTCTCAATCAACCAGCGCAGGTCAATTCGAAAGACTTCCTAGGCCATTCCTTGTCTGAAAAAGAAGAAGAAGAAATAAGTGGAAATCCAACAATCTGCTCTTACAACCAGTTTTTGTCCAGGGGAGAGCGCGAACGCAGTCCCCCACTACCATAAATTATGCAGTCGAGATTCCCACATTTGGGGAATTCGCAGGGGTCAGCACGACCGGAGTGCAATGGCCGAGCCTCGCCCTGGGTGAACCACCTTCCTGATCATGGTGTCTCCCCTGCCAGGTAAGTATGAATTCATAGGCCTCCGGTCAGAGGCACCCTGCCCATCTTCGCAATCCTCACCGACGGTCGGACAATCAAACGCACACCTGATTCAACTCATCAGCTCGTTAGTAGAGACTCCAAGAGATAAGAGAGACATCAGAAATGTGCAGTGACGGACCTTTCTTTTCTTTCTCTTTTTCATGCTCCGGCTCCATGAGCCAAAAATCTGTTTAGTGTGCAGTCCCCGGATAGTGGACGAATCAGATATTAAACTGGAAAGAACAGAGTTGATTTTTTTTTTATTGTTTATTTGTTTGTTTTTTACACCACCACCCTACCTTTACTAGTATAGTCTATGAGCACCTACTACACCTTTCAAACACCAATACAAAGCAGTATCCACTAGTTCCATTAACATCTGCTGCCACACAAGTCTAAAACATTTCTTTCATTCAACACTTTAGAAGGGGTGCACCGTTCCCAGAAGTACTGCAATACCGGGTCGATGCGTGGAGTGGACGGAGCAAGCCCCTATACCATCTCCCAGTTCCAAAAATCAATTTAATATATGGTGCCCGGGTAGGGCACGTATCAGATATTAAACTGATAAGAACAGATACTACACTTGATCTTAGCCAAAAGGCCGAGAAGCGATGACACAATGACGCAGAGGCGGGGGAGCCGGCAAAGGCCACGCCCACCTGGGCCGCGGCGGGAGGGACTGAGGCCGCCAACAAACAAGCTCAGCGACTGGTTGACAAACCGAAAACGGACCACAACAGAGTGCGCAACACGACACTTTGGAGTGCAACCTGGGATTCTGGATCATCATCAACATTCTGCCCTGAACGTGAGCGGGCAGACCAAAGCGTACGTCGTGGAGACTTCTGAGGGATGGCAGTACCCACCCCCGGTCTGCAACATCACCAAGGCTCGGCCCGGCCGGACCCAGGGTGGCGCTGCAGCGATCAAAAGTACGATATGGCGCGTAACTCCTAAACCGCCGTTCGCAGACCCAAGTGTCTTACATCCCCGGAATCCTTGGCTCGGGCCGAACGAGACGCACGCCTCGGATTGGATGGTCGCGCTGGTGCGACTTTCGGGTATTTGGGACTTTCTGAAATACCTACTTTTGCACACTAGTCCTAGGTGTTGTGCCCAATCTGACCCAAACCGGTGCAGCAAGATTGTCCAGAGTCTGACTGCCAACTGTGATTGGGAAAAAAGTGTGAATTTCGCTTCACGTTGGCGACGGGACGCCAAAACGTTGGGAGTGGGCGAGGCGGGCTTTACTCGAATGGCTATAACTCTCCAACCGAATGAGACGATCACACCCAAGTCGGTACACCCGTGTATGGACTCAGCCTGTGGTCACATGAAAGGGGATTTGGCGACTGGCCACTTGGTGGCGCTGCAAACAGAAAAAACAACAACATGAGTGCGGCCGTAGACGACTGTGTATCAAGTGCTTTTTCACACATGCACAAGGTATTCACACCACATGATAGAACTCCTCATTCTGAACTATTTTGCCTCCGGGACCACTGCTGTCAATCAAAGCGTTTGTTAAATATCTGAGATTATGTGAACAATAATAAAAAACCCACTTTCGCAGACTGAAAAACCTAGGTTGTTTTATATCTCTCAATCAACCAGCGCAGGTCAATTCGAAAGACTTCCTAGGCCATTCCTTGTCTGAAAAAGAAGAAGAAGAAATAAGTGGAAATCCAACAATCTGCTCTTACAACCAGTTTTTGTCCAGGGGAGAGCGCGAACGCAGTCCCCCACTACCATAAATTATGCAGTCGAGATTCCCACATTTGGGGAATTCGCAGGGGTCAGCACGACCGGAGTGCAATGGCCGAGCCTCGCCCTGGGTGAACCACCTTCCTGATCATGGTGTCTCCCCTGCCAGGTAAGTATGAATTCATAGGCCTCCGGTCAGAGGCACCCTGCCCATCTTCGCAATCCTCACCGACGGTCGGACAATCAAACGCACACCTGATTCAACTCATCAGCTCGTTAGTAGAGACTCCAAGAGATAAGAGAGACATCAGAAATGTGCAGTGACGGACCTTTCTTTTCTTTCTCTTTTTCATGCTCCGGCTCCATGAGCCAAAAATCTGTTTAGTGTGCAGTCCCCGGATAGTGGACGAATCAGATATTAAACTGGAAAGAACAGAGTTGATTTTTTTTTTATTGTTTATTTGTTTGTTTTTTACACCACCACCCTACCTTTACTAGTATAGTCTATGAGCACCTACTACACCTTTCAAACACCAATACAAAGCAGTATCCACTAGTTCCATTAACATCTGCTGCCACACAAGTCTAAAACATTTCTTTCATTCAACACTTTAGAAGGGGTGCACCGTTCCCAGAAGTACTGCAATACCGGGTCGATGCGTGGAGTGGACGGAGCAAGCCCCTATACCATCTCCCAGTTCCAAAAATCAATTTAATATATGGTGCCCGGGTAGGGCACGTATCAGATATTAAACTGATAAGAACAGATACTACACTTGATCTTAGCCAAAAGGCCGAGAAGCGATGACACAATGACGCAGAGGCGGGGGAGCCGGCAAAGGCCACGCCCACCTGGGCCGCGGCGGGAGGGACTGAGGCCGCCAACAAACAAGCTCAGCGACTGGTTGACAAACCGAAAACGGACCACAACAGAGTGCGCAACACGACACTTTGGAGTGCAACCTGGGATTCTGGATCATCATCAACATTCTGCCCTGAACGTGAGCGGGCAGACCAAAGCGTACGTCGTGGAGACTTCTGAGGGATGGCAGTACCCACCCCCGGTCTGCAACATCACCAAGGCTCGGCCCGGCCGGACCCAGGGTGGCGCTGCAGCGATCAAAAGTACGATATGGCGCGTAACTCCTAAACCGCCGTTCGCAGACCCAAGTGTCTTACATCCCCGGAATCCTTGGCTCGGGCCGAACGAGACGCACGCCTCGGATTGGATGGTCGCGCTGGTGCGACTTTCGGGTATTTGGGACTTTCTGAAATACCTACTTTTGCACACTAGTCCTAGGTGTTGTGCCCAATCTGACCCAAACCGGTGCAGCAAGATTGTCCAGAGTCTGACTGCCAACAGTGATTGGGAAAAAAGTGTGAATTTCGCTTCACGTTGGCGACGGGACGCCAAAACGTTGGGAGTGGGCGAGGCGGGCTTTACTCGAATGGCTATAACTCTCCAACCGAATGAGACGATCACACCCAAGTCGGTACACCCGTGTATGGACTCAGCCTGTGGTCACATGAAAGGGGATTTGGCGACTGGCCACTTGGTGGCGCTGTAAACAGAAAAAACAACAACATGAGTGCGGCCGTAGACGACTGTGTATCAAGTGCTTTTTCACACATGCACAAGGTATTCACACCACATGATAGAACTCCTCATTCTGAACTATTTTGCCTCCGGGACCACTGCTGTCAATCAAAGCGTTTGTTAAATATCTGAGATTATGTGAACAATAATAAAAAACCCACTTTCGCAGACTGAAAAACCTAGGTTGTTTTATATCTCTCAATCAACCAGCGCAGGTCAATTCGAAAGACTTCCTAGGCCATTCCTTGTCTGAAAAAGAAGAAGAAGAAATAAGTGGAAATCCAACAATCTGCTCTTACAACCAGTTTTTGTCCAGGGGAGAGCGCGAACGCAGTCCCCCACTACCATAAATTATGCAGTCGAGATTCCCACATTTGGGGAATTCGCAGGGGTCAGCACGACCGGAGTGCAATGGCCGAGCCTCGCCCTGGGTGAACCACCTTCCTGATCATGGTGTCTCCCCTGCCAGGTAAGTATGAATTCATAGGCCTCCGGTCAGAGGCACCCTGCCCATCTTCGCAATCCTCACCGACGGTCGGACAATCAAACGCACACCTGATTCAACTCATCAGCTCGTTAGTAGAGACTCCAAGAGATAAGAGAGACATCAGAAATGTGCAGTGACGGACCTTTCTTTTCTTTCTCTTTTTCATGCTCCGGCTCCATGAGCCAAAAATCTGTTTAGTGTGCAGTCCCCGGATAGTGGACGAATCAGATATTAAACTGGAAAGAACAGAGTTGATTTTTTTTTTATTGTTTATTTGTTTGTTTTTTACACCACCACCCTACCTTTACTAGTATAGTCTATGAGCACCTACTACACCTTTCAAACACCAATACAAAGCAGTATCCACTAGTTCCATTAACATCTGCTGCCACACAAGTCTAAAACATTTCTTTCATTCAACACTTTAGAAGGGGTGCACCGTTCCCAGAAGTACTGCAATACCGGGTCGATGCGTGGAGTGGACGGAGCAAGCCCCTATACCATCTCCCAGTTCCAAAAATCAATTTAATATATGGTGCCCGGGTAGGGCACGTATCAGATATTAAACTGATAAGAACAGATACTACACTTGATCTTAGCCAAAAGGCCGAGAAGCGATGACACAATGACGCAGAGGCGGGGGAGCCGGCAAAGGCCACGCCCACCTGGGCCGCGGCGGGAGGGACTGAGGCCGCCAACAAACAAGCTCAGCGACTGGTTGACAAACCGAAAACGGACCACAACAGAGTGCGCAACACGACACTTTGGAGTGCAACCTGGGATTCTGGATCATCATCAACATTCTGCCCTGAACGTGAGCGGGCAGACCAAAGCGTACGTCGTGGAGACTTCTGAGGGATGGCAGTACCCACCCCCGGTCTGCAACATCACCAAGGCTCGGCCCGGCCGGACCCAGGGTGGCGCTGCAGCGATCAAAAGTACGATATGGCGCGTAACTCCTAAACCGCCGTTCGCAGACCCAAGTGTCTTACATCCCCGGAATCCTTGGCTCGGGCCGAACGAGACGCACGCCTCGGATTGGATGGTCGCGCTGGTGCGACTTTCGGGTATTTGGGACTTTCTGAAATACCTACTTTTGCACACTAGTCCTAGGTGTTGTGCCCAATCTGACCCAAACCGGTGCAGCAAGATTGTCCAGAGTCTGACTGCCAACAGTGATTGGGAAAAAAGTGTGAATTTCGCTTCACGTTGGCGACGGGACGCCAAAACGTTGGGAGTGGGCGAGGCGGGCTTTACTCGAATGGCTATAACTCTCCAACCGAATGAGACGATCACACCCAAGTCGGTACACCCGTGTATGGACTCAGCCTGTGGTCACATGAAAGGGGATTTGGCGACTGGCCACTTGGTGGCGCTGTAAACAGAAAAAACAACAACATGAGTGCGGCCGTAGACGACTGTGTATCAAGTGCTTTTTCACACATGCACAAGGTATTCACACCACATGATAGAACTCCTCATTCTGAACTATTTTGCCTCCGGGACCACTGCTGTCAATCAAAGCGTTTGTTAAATATCTGAGATTATGTGAACAATAATAAAAAACCCACTTTCGCAGACTGAAAAACCTAGGTTGTTTTATATCTCTCAATCAACCAGCGCAGGTCAATTCGAAAGACTTCCTAGGCCATTCCTTGTCTGAAAAAGAAGAAGAAGAAATAAGTGGAAATCCAACAATCTGCTCTTACAACCAGTTTTTGTCCAGGGGAGAGCGCGAACGCAGTCCCCCACTACCATAAATTATGCAGTCGAGATTCCCACATTTGGGGAATTCGCAGGGGTCAGCACGACCGGAGTGCAATGGCCGAGCCTCGCCCTGGGTGAACCACCTTCCTGATCATGGTGTCTCCCCTGCCAGGTAAGTATGAATTCATAGGCCTCCGGTCAGAGGCACCCTGCCCATCTTCGCAATCCTCACCGACGGTCGGACAATCAAACGCACACCTGATTCAACTCATCAGCTCGTTAGTAGAGACTCCAAGAGATAAGAGAGACATCAGAAATGTGCAGTGACGGACCTTTCTTTTCTTTCTCTTTTTCATGCTCCGGCTCCATGAGCCAAAAATCTGTTTAGTGTGCAGTCCCCGGATAGTGGACGAATCAGATATTAAACTGGAAAGAACAGAGTTGATTTTTTTTTTATTGTTTATTTGTTTGTTTTTTACACCACCACCCTACCTTTACTAGTATAGTCTATGAGCACCTACTACACCTTTCAAACACCAATACAAAGCAGTATCCACTAGTTCCATTAACATCTGCTGCCACACAAGTCTAAAACATTTCTTTCATTCAACACTTTAGAAGGGGTGCACCGTTCCCAGAAGTACTGCAATACCGGGTCGATGCGTGGAGTGGACGGAGCAAGCCCCTATACCATCTCCCAGTTCCAAAAATCAATTTAATATATGGTGCCCGGGTAGGGCACGTATCAGATATTAAACTGATAAGAACAGATACTACACTTGATCTTAGCCAAAAGGCCGAGAAGCGATGACACAATGACGCAGAGGCGGGGGAGCCGGCAAAGGCCACGCCCACCTGGGCCGCGGCGGGAGGGACTGAGGCCGCCAACAAACAAGCTCAGCGACTGGTTGACAAACCGAAAACGGACCACAACAGAGTGCGCAACACGACACTTTGGAGTGCAACCTGGGATTCTGGATCATCATCAACATTCTGCCCTGAACGTGAGCGGGCAGACCAAAGCGTACGTCGTGGAGACTTCTGAGGGATGGCAGTACCCACCCCCGGTCTGCAACATCACCAAGGCTCGGCCCGGCCGGACCCAGGGTGGCGCTGCAGCGATCAAAAGTACGATATGGCGCGTAACTCCTAAACCGCCGTTCGCAGACCCAAGTGTCTTACATCCCCGGGATCCTTGGCTCGGGCCGAACGAGACGCACGCCTCGGATTGGATGGTCGCGCTGGTGCGACTTTCGGGTATTTGGGACTTTCTGAAATACCTACTTTTGCACACTAGTCCTAGGTGTTGTGCCCAATCTGACCCAAACCGGTGCAGCAAGATTGTCCAGAGTCTGACTGCCAACAGTGATTGGGAAAAAAGTGTGAATTTCGCTTCACGTTGGCGACGGGACGCCAAAACGTTGGGAGTGGGCGAGGCGGGCTTTACTCGAATGGCTATAACTCTCCAACCGAATGAGACGATCACACCCAAGTCGGTACACCCGTGTATGGACTCAGCCTGTGGTCACATGAAAGGGGATTTGGCGACTGGCCACTTGGTGGCGCTGTAAACAGAAAAAACAACAACATGAGTGCGGCCGTAGACGACTGTGTATCAAGTGCTTTTTCACACATGCACAAGGTATTCACACCACATGATAGAACTCCTCATTCTGAACTATTTTGCCTCCGGGACCACTGCTGTCAATCAAAGCGTTTGTTAAATATCTGAGATTATGTGAACAATAATAAAAAACCCACTTTCGCAGACTGAAAAACCTAGGTTGTTTTATATCTCTCAATCAACCAGCGCAGGTCAATTCGAAAGACTTCCTAGGCCATTCCTTGTCTGAAAAAGAAGAAGAAGAAATAAGTGGAAATCCAACAATCTGCTCTTACAACCAGTTTTTGTCCAGGGGAGAGCGCGAACGCAGTCCCCCACTACCATAAATTATGCAGTCGAGATTCCCACATTTGGGGAATTCGCAGGGGTCAGCACGACCGGAGTGCAATGGCCGAGCCTCGCCCTGGGTGAACCACCTTCCTGATCATGGTGTCTCCCCTGCCAGGTAAGTATGAATTCATAGGCCTCCGGTCAGAGGCACCCTGCCCATCTTCGCAATCCTCACCGACGGTCGGACAATCAAACGCACACCTGATTCAACTCATCAGCTCGTTAGTAGAGACTCCAAGAGATAAGAGAGACATCAGAAATGTGCAGTGACGGACCTTTCTTTTCTTTCTCTTTTTCATGCTCCGGCTCCATGAGCCAAAAATCTGTTTAGTGTGCAGTCCCCGGATAGTGGACGAATCAGATATTAAACTGGAAAGAACAGAGTTGATTTTATTTTATTGTTTATGTGTTTGTTTTTTACACCACCACCCTACCTTTACTAGTATAGTCTATGAGCACCTACTACACCTTTCAAACACCAATACAAAGCAGTATCCACTAGTTCCATTAACATCTGCTGCCACACAAGTCTAAAACATTTCTTTCATTCAACACTTTAGAAGGGGTGCACCGTTCCCAGAAGTACTGCAATACCGGGTCGATGCGTGGAGTGGACGGAGCAAGCCCCTATACCATCTCCCAGTTCCAAAAATCAATTTAATATATGGTGCCCGGGTAGGGCACGTATCAGATATTAAACTGATAAGAACAGATACTACACTTGATCTTAGCCAAAAGGCCGAGAAGCGATGACACAATGACGCAGAGGCGGGGGAGCCGGCAAAGGCCACGCCCACCTGGGCCGCGGCGGGAGGGACTGAGGCCGCCAACAAACAAGCTCAGCGACTGGTTGACAAACCGAAAACGGACCACAACAGAGTGCGCAACACGACACTTTGGAGTGCAACCTGGGATTCTGGATCATCATCAACATTCTGCCCTGAACGTGAGCGGGCAGACCAAAGCGTACGTCGTGGAGACTTCTGAGGGATGGCAGTACCCACCCCCGGTCTGCAACATCACCAAGGCTCGGCCCGGCCGGACCCAGGGTGGCGCTGCAGCGATCAAAAGTACGATATGGCGCGTAACTCCTAAACCGCCGTTCGCAGACCCAAGTGTCTTACATCCCCGGAATCCTTGGCTCGGGCCGAACGAGACGCACGCCTCGGATTGGATGGTCGCGCTGGTGCGACTTTCGGGTATTTGGGACTTTCTGAAATACCTACTTTTGCACACTAGTCCTAGGTGTTGTGCCCAATCTGACCCAAACCGGTGCAGAAAGATTGTCCAGAGTCTGACTGCCAACAGTGATTGGGAAAAAAGTGTGAATTTCGCTTCACGTTGGCGACGGGACGCCAAAACGTTGGGAGTGGGCGAGGCGGGCTTTACTCGAATGGCTATAACTCTCCAACCGAATGAGACGATCACACCCAAGTCGGTACACCCGTGTATGGACTCAGCCTGTGGTCACATGAAAGGGGATTTGGCGACTGGCCACTTGGTGGCGCTGTAAACAGAAAAAACAACAACATGAGTGCGGCCGTAGACGACTGTGTATCAAGTGCTTTTTCACACATGCACAAGGTATTCACACCACATGATAGAACTCCTCATTCTGAACTATTTTGCCTCCGGGACCACTGCTGTCAATCAAAGCGTTTGTTAAATATCTGAGATTATGTGAACAATAATAAAAAACCCACTTTCGCAGACTGAAAAACCTAGGTTGTTTTATATCTCTCAATCAACCAGCGCAGGTCAATTCGAAAGACTTCCTAGGCCATTCCTTGTCTGAAAAAGAAATAAGTGGAAATCCAACAATCTGCTCTTACAACCAGTTTTTGTCCAGGGGAGAGCGCGAACGCAGTCCCCCACTACCATAAATTATGCAGTCGAGATTCCCACATTTGGGGAATTCGCAGGGGTCAGCACGACCGGAGTGCAATGGCCGAGCCTCGCCCTGGGTGAACCACCTTCCTGATCATGGTGTCTCCCCTGCCAGGTAAGTATGAATTCATAGGCCTCCGGTCAGAGGCACCCTGCCCATCTTCGCAATCCTCACCGACGGTCGGACAATCAAACGCACACCTGATTCAACTCATCAGCTCGTTAGTAGAGACTCCAAGAGATAAGAGAGACATCAGAAATGTGCAGTGACGGACCTTTCTTTTCTTTCTCTTTTTCATGCTCCGGCTCCATGAGCCAAAAATCTGTTTAGTGTGCAGTCCCCGGATAGTGGACGAATCAGATATTAAACTGGAAAGAACAGAGTTGATTTTTTTTTTATTGTTTATTTGTTTGTTTTTTACACCACCACCCTACCTTTACTAGTATAGTCTATGAGCACCTACTACACCTTTCAAACACCAATACAAAGCAGTATCCACTAGTTCCATTAACATCTGCTGCCACACAAGTCTAAAACATTTCTTTCATTCAACACTTTAGAAGGGGTGCACCGTTCCCAGAAGTACTGCAATACCGGGTCGATGCGTGGAGTGGACGGAGCAAGCCCCTATACCATCTCCCAGTTCCAAAAATCAATTTAATATATGGTGCCCGGGTAGGGCACGTATCAGATATTAAACTGATAAGAACAGATACTACACTTGATCTTAGCCAAAAGGCCGAGAAGCGATGACACAATGACGCAGAGGCGGGGGAGCCGGCAAAGGCCACGCCCACCTGGGCCGCGGCGGGAGGGACTGAGGCCGCCAACAAACAAGCTCAGCGACTGGTTGACAAACCGAAAACGGACCACAACAGAGTGCGCAACACGACACTTTGGAGTGCAACCTGGGATTCTGGATCATCATCAACATTCTGCCCTGAACGTGAGCGGGCAGACCAAAGCGTACGTCGTGGAGACTTCTGAGGGATGGCAGTACCCACCCCCGGTCTGCAACATCACCAAGGCTCGGCCCGGCCGGACCCAGGGTGGCGCTGCAGCGATCAAAAGTACGATATGGCGCGTAACTCCTAAACCGCCGTTCGCAGACCCAAGTGTCTTACATCCCCGGAATCCTTGGCTCGGGCCGAACGAGACGCACGCCTCGGATTGGATGGTCGCGCTGGTGCGACTTTCGGGTATTTGGGACTTTCTGAAATACCTACTTTTGCACACTAGTCCTAGGTGTTGTGCCCAATCTGACCCAAACCGGTGCAGCAAGATTGTCCAGAGTCTGACTGCCAACAGTGATTGGGAAAAAAGTGTGAATTTCGCTTCACGTTGGCGACGGGACGCCAAAACGTTGGGAGTGGGCGAGGCGGGCTTTACTCGAATGGCTATAACTCTCCAACCGAATGAGACGATCACACCCAAGTCGGTACACCCGTGTATGGACTCAGCCTGTGGTCACATGAAAGGGGATTTGGCGACTGGCCACTTGGTGGCGCTGTAAACAGAAAAAACAACAACATGAGTGCGGCCGTAGACGACTGTGTATCAAGTGCTTTTTCACACATGCACAAGGTATTCACACCACATGATAGAACTCCTCATTCTGAACTATTTTGCCTCCGGGACCACTGCTGTCAATCAAAGCGTTTGTTAAATATCTGAGATTATGTGAACAATAATAAAAAACCCACTTTCGCAGACTGAAAAACCTAGGTTGTTTTATATCTCTCAATCAACCAGCGCAGGTCAATTCGAAAGACTTCCTAGGCCATTCCTTGTCTGAAAAAGAAATAAGTGGAAATCCAACAATCTGCTCTTACAACCAGTTTTTGTCCAGGGGAGAGCGCGAACGCAGTCCCCCACTACCATAAATTATGCAGTCGAGATTCCCACATTTGGGGAATTCGCAGGGGTCAGCACGACCGGAGTGCAATGGCCGAGCCTCGCCCTGGGTGAACCACCTTCCTGATCATGGTGTCTCCCCTGCCAGGTAAGTATGAATTCATAGGCCTCCGGTCAGAGGCACCCTGCCCATCTTCGCAATCCTCACCGACGGTCGGACAATCAAACGCACACCTGATTCAACTCATCAGCTCGTTAGTAGAGACTCCAAGAGATAAGAGAGACATCAGAAATGTGCAGTGACGGACCTTTCTTTTCTTTCTCTTTTTCATGCTCCGGCTCCATGAGCCAAAAATCTGTTTAGTGTGCAGTCCCCGGATAGTGGACGAATCAGATATTAAACTGGAAAGAACAGAGTTTATTTTTTTTTTATTGTTTATTTGTTTGTTTTTTACACCACCACCCTACCTTTACTAGTATAGTCTATGAGCACCTACTACACCTTTCAAACACCAATACAAAGCAGTATCCACTAGTTCCATTAACATCTGCTGCCACACAAGTCTAAAACATTTCTTTCATTCAACACTTTAGAAGGGGTGCACCGTTCCCAGAAGTACTGCAATACCGGGTCGATGCGTGGAGTGGACGGAGCAAGCCCCTATACCATCTCCCAGTTCCAAAAATCAATTTAATATATGGTGCCCGGGTAGGGCACGTATCAGATATTAAACTGATAAGAACAGATACTACACTTGATCTTAGCCAAAAGGCCGAGAAGCGATGACACAATGACGCAGAGGCGGGGGAGCCGGCAAAGGCCACGCCCACCTGGGCCGCGGCGGGAGGGACTGAGGCCGCCAACAAACAAGCTCAGCGACTGGTTGACAAACCGAAAACGGACCACAACAGAGTGCGCAACACGACACTTTGGAGTGCAACCTGGGATTCTGGATCATCATCAACATTCTGCCCTGAACGTGAGCGGGCAGACCAAAGCGTACGTCGTGGAGACTTCTGAGGGATGGCAGTACCCACCCCCGGTCTGCAACATCACCAAGGCTCGGCCCGGCCGGACCCAGGGTGGCGCTGCAGCGATCAAAAGTACGATATGGCGCGTAACTCCTAAACCGCCGTTCGCAGACCCAAGTGTCTTACATCCCCGGAATCCTTGGCTCGGGCCGAACGAGACGCACGCCTCGGATTGGATGGTCGCGCTGGTGCGACTTTCGGGTATTTGGGACTTTCTGAAATACCTACTTTTGCACACTAGTCCTAGGTGTTGTGCCCAATCTGACCCAAACCGGTGCAGCAAGATTGTCCAGAGTCTGACTGCCAACAGTGATTGGGAAAAAAGTGTGAATTTCGCTTCACGTTGGCGACGGGACGCCAAAACGTTGGGAGTGGGCGAGGCGGGCTTTACTCGAATGGCTATAACTCTCCAACCGAATGAGACGATCACACCCAAGTCGGTACACCCGTGTATGGACTCAGCCTGTGGTCACATGAAAGGGGATTTGGCGACTGGCCACTTGGTGGCGCTGTAAACAGAAAAAACAACAACATGAGTGCGGCCGTAGACGACTGTGTATCAAGTGCTTTTTCACACATGCACAAGGTATTCACACCACATGATAGAACTCCTCATTCTGAACTATTTTGCCTCCGGGACCACTGCTGTCAATCAAAGCGTTTGTTAAATATCTGAGATTATGTGAACAATAATAAAAAACCCACTTTCGCAGACTGAAAAACCTAGGTTGTTTTATATCTCTCAATCAACCAGCGCAGGTCAATTCGAAAGACTTCCTAGGCCATTCCTTGTCTGAAAAAGAAGAAGAAGAAATAAGTGGAAATCCAACAATCTGCTCTTACAACCAGTTTTTGTCCAGGGGAGAGCGCAAACGCAGTCCCCCACTACCATAAATTATGCAGTCGAGATTCCCACATTTGGGGAATTCGCAGGGGTCAGCACGACCGGAGTGCAATGGCCGAGCCTCGCCCTGGGTGAACCACCTTCCTGATCGGTGTCTCCCCTGCCAGGTAAGTATGAATTCATAGGCCTCCGGTCAGAGGCACCCTGCCCATCTTCGCAATCCTCACCGACGGTCGGACAATCAAACGCACACCTGATTCAACTCATCAGCTCGTTAGTAGAGACTCCAAGAGATAAGAGAGACATCAGAAATGTGCAGTGACGGACCTTTCTTTTCTTTCTCTTTTTCATGCTCCGGCTCCATGAGCCAAAAATCTGTTTAGTGTGCAGTCCCCGGATAGTGGACGAATCAGATATTAAACTGGAAAGAACAGAGTTGATTTTTTTTTTATTGTTTATTTGTTTGTTTTTTACACCACCACCCTACCTTTACTAGTATAGTCTATGAGCACCTACTACACCTTTCAAACACCAATACAAAGCAGTATCCACTAGTTCCATTAACATCTGCTGCCACACAAGTCTAAAACATTTCTTTCATTCAACACTTTAGAAGGGGTGCACCGTTCCCAGAAGTACTGCAATACCGGGTCGATGCGTGGAGTGGACGGAGCAAGCCCCTATACCATCTCCCAGTTCCAAAAATCAATTTAATATATGGTGCCCGGGTAGGGCACGTATCAGATATTAAACTGATAAGAACAGATACTACACTTGATCTTAGCCAAAAGGCCGAGAAGCGATGACACAATGACGCAGAGGCGGGGGAGCGGGCAAAGGCCACGCCCACCTGGGCCGCGGCGGGAGGGACTGAGGCCGCCAACAAACAAGCTCAGCGACTGGTTGACAAACCGAAAACGGACCACAACAGAGTGCGCAACACGACACTTTGGAGTGCAACCTGGGATTCTGGATCATCATCAACATTCTGCCCTGAACGTGAGCGGGCAGACCAAAGCGTACGTCGTGGAGACTTCTGAGGGATGGCAGTACCCACCCCCGGTCTGCAACATCACCAAGGCTCGGCCCGGCCGGACCCAGGGTGGCGCTGCAGCGATCAAAAGTACGATATGGCGCGTAACTCCTAAACCGCCGTTCGCAGACCCAAGTGTCTTACATCCCCGGAATCCTTGGCTCGGGCCGAACGAGACGCACGCCTCGGATTGGATGGTCGCGCTGGTGCGACTTTCGGGTATTTGGGACTTTCTGAAATACCTACTTTTGCACACTAGTCCTAGGTGTTGTGCCCAATCTGACCCAAACCGGTGCAGCAAGATTGTCCAGAGTCTGACTGCCAACAGTGATTGGGAAAAAAGTGTGAATTTCGCTTCACGTTGGCGACGGGACGCCAAAACGTTGGGAGTGGGCGAGGCGGGCTTTACTCGAATGGCTATAACTCTCCAACCGAATGAGACGATCACACCCAAGTCGGTACACCCGTGTATGGACTCAGCCTGTGGTCACATGAAAGGGGATTTGGCGACTGGCCACTTGGTGGCGCTGTAAACAGAAAAAACAACAACATGAGTGCGGCCGTAGACGACTGTGTATCAAGTGCTTTTTCACACATGCACAAGGTATTCACACCACATGATAGAACTCCTCATTCTGAACTATTTTGCCTCCGGGACCACTGCTGTCAATCAAAGCGTTTGTTAAATATCTGAGATTATGTGAACAATAATAAAAAACCCACTTTCGCAGACTGAAAAACCTAGGTTGTTTTATATCTCTCAATCAACCAGCGCAGGTCAATTCGAAAGACTTCCTAGGCCATTCCTTGTCTGAAAAAGAAATAAGTGGAAATCCAACAATCTGCTCTTACAACCAGTTTTTGTCCAGGGGAGAGCGCGAACGCAGTCCCCCACTACCATAAATTATGCAGTCGAGATTCCCACATTTGGGGAATTCGCAGGGGTCAGCACGACCGGAGTGCAATGGCCGAGCCTCGCCCTGGGTGAACCACCTTCCTGATCATGGTGTCTCCCCTGCCAGGTAAGTATGAATTCATAGGCCTCCGGTCAGAGGCACCCTGCCCATCTTCGCAATCCTCACCGACGGTCGGACAATCAAACGCACACCTGATTCAACTCATCAGCTCGTTAGTAGAGACTCCAAGAGATAAGAGAGACATCAGAAATGTGCAGTGACGGACCTTTCTTTTCTTTCTCTTTTTCATGCTCCGGCTCCATGAGCCAAAAATCTGTTTAGTGTGCAGTCCCCGGATAGTGGACGAATCAGATATTAAACTGGAAAGAACAGAGTTGATTTTTTTTTTATTGTTTATTTGTTTGTTTTTTACACCACCACCCTACCTTTACTAGTATAGTCTATGAGCACCTACTACACCTTTCAAACACCAATACAAAGCAGTATCCACTAGTTCCATTAACATCTGCTGCCACACAAGTCTAAAACATTTCTTTCATTCAACACTTTAGAAGGGGTGCACCGTTCCCAGAAGTACTGCAATACCGGGTCGATGCGTGGAGTGGACGGAGCAAGCCCCTATACCATCTCCCAGTTCCAAAAATCAATTTAATATATGGTGCCCGGGTAGGGCACGTATCAGATATTAAACTGATAAGAACAGATACTACACTTGATCTTAGCCAAAAGGCCGAGAAGCGATGACACAATGACGCAGAGGCGGGGGAGCCGGCAAAGGCCACGCCGACCTGGGCCGCGGCGGGAGGGACTGAGGCCGCCAACAAACAAGCTCAGCGACTGGTTGCCAAACCGAAAACGGACCACAACAGAGTGCGCAACACGACACTTTGGAGTGCAACCTGGGATTCTGGATCATCATCAACATTCTGCCCTGAACGTGAGCGGGCAGACCAAAGCGTACGTCGTGGAGACTTCTGAGGGATGGCAGTACCCACCCCCGGTCTGCAACATCACCAAGGCTCGGCCCGGCCGGACCCAGGGTGGCGCTGCAGCGATCAAAAGTACGATATGGCGCGTAACTCCTAAACCGCCGTTCGCAGACCCAAGTGTCTTACATCCCCGGAATCCTTGGCTCGGGCCGAACGAGACGCACGCCTCGGATTGGATGGTCGCGCTGGTGCGACTTTCGGGTATTTGGGACTTTCTGAAATACCTACTTTTGCACACTAGTCCTAGGTGTTGTGCCCAATCTGACCCAAACCGGTGCAGAAAGATTGTCCAGAGTCTGACTGCCAACAGTGATTGGGAAAAAAGTGTGAATTTCGCTTCACGTTGGCGACGGGACGCCAAAACGTTGGGAGTGGGCGAGGCGGGCTTTACTCGAATGGCTATAACTCTCCAACCGAATGAGACGATCACACCCAAGTCGGTACACCCGTGTATGGACTCAGCCTGTGGTCACATGAAAGGGGATTTGGCGACTGGCCACTTGGTGGCGCTGTAAACAGAAAAAACAACAACATGAGTGCGGCCGTAGACGACTGTGTATCAAGTGCTTTTTCACACATGCACAAGGTATTCACACCACATGATAGAACTCCTCATTCTGAACTATTTTGCCTCCGGGACCACTGCTGTCAATCAAAGCGTTTGTTAAATATCTGAGATTATGTGAACAATAATAAAAAACCCACTTTCGCAGACTGAAAAACTTAGGTTGTTTTATATCTCTCAATCAACCAGCGCAGGTCAATTCGAAAGACTTCCTAGGCCATTCCTTGTCTGAAAAAGAAGAAGAAGAAATAAGTGGAAATCCAACAATCTGCTCTTACAACCAGTTTTTGTCCAGGGGAGAGCGCGAACGCAGTCCCCCACTACCATAAATTATGCAGTCGAGATTCCCACATTTGGGGAATTCGCAGGGGTCAGCACGACCGGAGTGCAATGGCCGAGCCTCGCCCTGGGTGAACCACCTTCCTGATCATGGTGTCTCCCCTGCCAGGTAAGTATGAATTCATAGGCCTCCGGTCAGAGGCACCCTGCCCATCTTCGCAATCCTCACCGACGGTCGGACAATCAAACGCACACCTGATTCAACTCATCAGCTCGTTAGTAGAGACTCCAAGAGATAAGAGAGACATCAGAAATGTGCAGTGACGGACCTTTCTTTTCTTTCTCTTTTTCATGCTCCGGCTCCATGAGCCAAAAATCTGTTTAGTGTGCAGTCCCCGGATAGTGGACGAATCAGATATTAAACTGGAAAGAACAGAGTTGATTTTTTTTTTATTGTTTATTTGTTTGTTTTTTACACCACCACCCTACCTTTACTAGTATAGTCTATGAGCACCTACTACACCTTTCAAACACCAATACAAAGCAGTATCCACTAGTTCCATTAACATCTGCTGCCACACAAGTCTAAAACATTTCTTTCATTCAACACTTTAGAAGGGGTGCACCGTTCCCAGAAGTACTGCAATACCGGGTCGATGCGTGGAGTGGACGGAGCAAGCCCCTATACCATCTCCCAGTTCCAAAAATCAATTTAATATATGGTGCCCGGGTAGGGCACGTATCAGATATTAAACTGATAAGAACAGATACTACACTTGATCTTAGCCAAAAGGCCGAGAAGCGATGACACAATGACGCAGAGGCGGGGGAGCCGGCAAAGGCCACGCCCACCTGGGCCGCGGCGGGAGGGACTGAGGCCGCCAACAAACAAGCTCAGCGACTGGTTGCCAAACCGAAAACGGACCACAACAGAGTGCGCAACACGACACTTTGGAGTGCAACCTGGGATTCTGGATCATCATCAACATTCTGCCCTGAACGTGAGCGGGCAGACCAAAGCGTACGTCGTGGAGACTTCTGAGGGATGGCAGTACCCACCCCCGGTCTGCAACATCACCAAGGCTCGGCCCGGCCGGACCCAGGGTGGCGCTGCAGCGATCAAAAGTACGATATGGCGCGTAACTCCTAAACCGCCGTTCGCAGACCCAAGTGTCTTACATCCCCGGAATCCTTGGCTCGGGCCGAACGAGACGCACGCCTCGGATTGGATGGTCGCGCTGGTGCGACTTTCGGGTATTTGGGACTTTCTGAAATACCTACTTTTGCACACTAGTCCTAGGTGTTGTGCCCAATCTGACCCAAACCGGTGCAGAAAGATTGTCCAGAGTCTGACTGCCAACAGTGATTGGGAAAAAAGTGTGAATTTCGCTTCACGTTGGCGACGGGACGCCAAAACGTTGGGAGTGGGCGAGGCGGGCTTTACTCGAATGGCTATAACTCTCCAACCGAATGAGACGATCACACCCAAGTCGGTACACCCGTGTATGGACTCAGCCTGTGGTCACATGAAAGGGGATTTGGCGACTGGCCACTTGGTGGCGCTGTAAACAGAAAAAACAACAACATGAGTGCGGCCGTAGACGACTGTGTATCAAGTGCTTTTTCACACATGCACAAGGTATTCACACCACATGATAGAACTCCTCATTCTGAACTATTTTGCCTCCGGGACCACTGCTGTCAATCAAAGCGTTTGTTAAATATCTGAGATTATGTGAACAATAATAAAAAACCCACTTTCGCAGACTGAAAAACCTAGGTTGTTTTATATCTCTCAATCAACCAGCGCAGGTCAATTCGAAAGACTTCCTGGGCCATTCCTTGTCTGAAAAAGAAATAAGTGGAAATCCAACAATCTGCTCTTACAACCAGTTTTTGTCCAGGGGAGAGCGCGAACGCAGTCCCCCACTACCATAAATTATGCAGTCGAGATTCCCACATTTGGGGAATTCGCAGGGGTCAGCACGACCGGAGTGCAATGGCCGAGCCTCGCCCTGGGTGAACCACCTTCCTGATCATGGTGTCTCCCCTGCCAGGTAAGTATGAATTCATAGGCCTCCGGTCAGAGGCACCCTGCCCATCTTCGCAATCCTCACCGACGGTCGGACAATCAAACGCACACCTGATTCAACTCATCAGCTCGTTAGTAGAGACTCCAAGAGATAAGAGAGACATCAGAAATGTGCAGTGACGGACCTTTCTTTTCTTTCTCTTTTTCATGCTCCGGCTCCATGAGCCAAAAATCTGTTTAGTGTGCAGTCCCCGGATAGTGGACGAATCAGATATTAAACTGGAAAGAACAGAGTTGATTTTTTTTTTATTGTTTATTTGTTTGTTTTTTACACCACCACCCTACCTTTACTAGTATAGTCTATGAGCACCTACTACACCTTTCAAACACCAATACAAAGCAGTATCCACTAGTTCCATTAACATCTGCTGCCACACAAGTCTAAAACATTTCTTTCATTCAACACTTTAGAAGGGGTGCACCGTTCCCAGAAGTACTGCAATACCGGGTCGATGCGTGGAGTGGACGGAGCAAGCCCCTATACCATCTCCCAGTTCCAAAAATCAATTTAATATATGGTGCCCGGGTAGGGCACGTATCAGATATTAAACTGATAAGAACAGATACTACACTTGATCTTAGCCAAAAGGCCGAGAAGCGATGACACAATGACGCAGAGGCGGGGGAGCCGGCAAAGGCCACGCCCACCTGGGCCGCGGCGGGAGGGACTGAGGCCGCCAACAAACAAGCTCAGCGACTGGTTGACAAACCGAAAACGGACCACAACAGAGTGCGCAACACGACACTTTGGAGTGCAACCTGGGATTCTGGATCATCATCAACATTCTGCCCTGAACGTGAGCGGGCAGACCAAAGCGTACGTCGTGGAGACTTCTGAGGGATGGCAGTACCCACCCCCGGTCTGCAACATCACCAAGGCTCGGCCCGGCCGGACCCAGGGTGGCGCTGCAGCGATCAAAAGTACGATATGGCGCGTAACTCCTAAACCGCCGTTCGCAGACCCAAGTGTCTTACATCCCCGGAATCCTTGGCTCGGGCCGAACGAGACGCACGCCTCGGATTGGATGGTCGCGCTGGTGCGACTTTCGGGTATTTGGGACTTTCTGAAATACCTACTTTTGCACACTAGTCCTAGGTGTTGTGCCCAATCTGACCCAAACCGGTGCAGCAAGATTGTCCAGAGTCTGACTGCCAACAGTGATTGGGAAAAAAGTGTGAATTTCGCTTCACGTTGGCGACGGGACGCCAAAACGTTGGGAGTGGGCGAGGCGGGCTTTACTCGAATGGCTATAACTCTCCAACCGAATGAGACGATCACACCCAAGTCGGTACACCCGTGTATGGACTCAGCCTGTGGTCACATGAAAGGGGATTTGGCGACTGGCCACTTGGTGGCGCTGTAAACAGAAAAAACAACAACATGAGTGCGGCCGTAGACGACTGTGTATCAAGTGCTTTTTCACACATGCACAAGGTATTCACACCACATGATAGAACTCCTCATTCTGAACTATTTTGCCTCCGGGACCACTGCTGTCAATCAAAGCGTTTGTTAAATATCTGAGATTATGTGAACAATAATAAAAAACCCACTTTCGCAGACTGAAAAACCTAGGTTGTTTTATATCTCTCAATCAACCAGCGCAGGTCAATTCGAAAGACTTCCTAGGCCATTCCTTGTCTGAAAAAGAAGAAGAAGAAATAAGTGGAAATCCAACAATCTGCTCTTACAACCAGTTTTTGTCCAGGGGAGAGCGCGAACGCAGTCCCCCACTACCATAAATTATGCAGTCGAGATTCCCACATTTGGGGAATTCGCAGGGGTCAGCACGACCGGAGTGCAATGGCCGAGCCTCGCCCTGGGTGAACCACCTTCCTGATCATGGTGTCTCCCCTGCCAGGTAAGTATGAATTCATAGGCCTCCGGTCAGAGGCACCCTGCCCATCTTCGCAATCCTCACCGACGGTCGGACAATCAAACGCACACCTGATTCAACTCATCAGCTCGTTAGTAGAGACTCCAAGAGATAAGAGAGACATCAGAAATGTGCAGTGACGGACCTTTCTTTTCTTTCTCTTTTTCATGCTCCGGCTCCATGAGCCAAAAATCTGTTTAGTGTGCAGTCCCCGGATAGTGGACGAATCAGATATTAAACTGGAAAGAACAGAGTTGATTTTTTTTTTATTGTTTATTTGTTTGTTTTTTACACCACCACCCTACCTTTACTAGTATAGTCTATGAGCACCTACTACACCTTTCAAACACCAATACAAAGCAGTATCCACTAGTTCCATTAACATCTGCTGCCACACAAGTCTAAAACATTTCTTTCATTCAACACTTTAGAAGGGGTGCACCGTTCCCAGAAGTACTGCAATACCGGGTCGATGCGTGGAGTGGACGGAGCAAGCCCCTATACCATCTCCCAGTTCCAAAAATCAATTTAATATATGGTGCCCGGGTAGGGCACGTATCAGATATTAAACTGATAAGAACAGATACTACACTTGATCTTAGCCAAAAGGCCGAGAAGCGATGACACAATGACGCAGAGGCGGGGGAGCCGGCAAAGGCCACGCCCACCTGGGCCGCGGCGGGAGGGACTGAGGCCGCCAACAAACAAGCTCAGCGACTGGTTGACAAACCGAAAACGGACCACAACAGAGTGCGCAACACGACACTTTGGAGTGCAACCTGGGATTCTGGATCATCATCAACATTCTGCCCTGAACGTGAGCGGGCAGACCAAAGCGTACGTCGTGGAGACTTCTGAGGGATGGCAGTACCCACCCCCGGTCTGCAACATCACCAAGGCTCGGCCCGGCCGGACCCAGGGTGGCGCTGCAGCGATCAAAAGTACGATATGGCGCGTAACTCCTAAACCGCCGTTCGCAGACCCAAGTGTCTTACATCCCCGGAATCCTTGGCTCGGGCCGAACGAGACGCACGCCTCGGATTGGATGGTCGCGCTGGTGCGACTTTCGGGTATTTGGGACTTTCTGAAATACCTACTTTTGCACACTAGTCCTAGGTGTTGTGCCCAATCTGACCCAAACCGGTGCAGCAAGATTGTCCAGAGTCTGACTGCCAACAGTGATTGGGAAAAAAGTGTGAATTTCGCTTCACGTTGGCGACGGGACGCCAAAACGTTGGGAGTGGGCGAGGCGGGCTTTACTCGAATGGCTATAACTCTCCAACCGAATGAGACGATCACACCCAAGTCGGTACACCCGTGTATGGACTCAGCCTGTGGTCACATGAAAGGGGATTTGGCGACTGGCCACTTGGTGGCGCTGTAAACAGAAAAAACAACAACATGAGTGCGGCCGTAGACGACTGTGTATCAAGTGCTTTTTCACACATGCACAAGGTATTCACACCACATGATAGAACTCCTCATTCTGAACTATTTTGCCTCCGGGACCACTGCTGTCAATCAAAGCGTTTGTTAAATATCTGAGATTATGTGAACAATAATAAAAAACCCACTTTCGCAGACTGAAAAACCTAGGTTGTTTTATATCTCTCAATCAACCAGCGCAGGTCAATTCGAAAGACTTCCTAGGCCATTCCTTGTCTGAAAAAGAAGAAGAAGAAATAAGTGGAAATCCAACAATCTGCTCTTACAACCAGTTTTTGTCCAGGGGAGAGCGCGAACGCAGTCCCCCACTACCATAAATTATGCAGTCGAGATTCCCACATTTGGGGAATTCGCAGGGGTCAGCACGACCGGAGTGCAATGGCCGAGCCTCGCCCTGGGTGAACCACCTTCCTGATCATGGTGTCTCCCCTGCCAGGTAAGTATGAATTCATAGGCCTCCGGTCAGAGGCACCCTGCCCATCTTCGCAATCCTCACCGACGGTCGGACAATCAAATGCACACCTGATTCAACTCATCAGCTCGTTAGTAGAGACTCCAAGAGATAAGAGAGACATCAGAAATGTGCAGTGACGGACCTTTCTTTTCTTTCTCTTTTTCATGCTCCGGCTCCATGAGCCAAAAATCTGTTTAGTGTGCAGTCCCCGGATAGTGGACGAATCAGATATTAAACTGGAAAGAACAGAGTTGATTTTTTTTTTATTGTTTATTTGTTTGTTTTTTACACCACCACCCTACCTTTACTAGTATAGTCTATGAGCACCTACTACACCTTTCAAACACCAATACAAAGCAGTATCCACTAGTTCCATTAACATCTGCTGCCACACAAGTCTAAAACATTTCTTTCATTCAACACTTTAGAAGGGGTGCACCGTTCCCAGAAGTACTGCAATACCGGGTCGATGCGTGGAGTGGACGGAGCAAGCCCCTATACCATCTCCCAGTTCCAAAAATCAATTTAATATATGGTGCCCGGGTAGGGCACGTATCAGATATTAAACTGATAAGAACAGATACTACACTTGATCTTAGCCAAAAGGCCGAGAAGCGATGACACAATGACGCAGAGGCGGGGGAGCCGGCAAAGGCCACGCCCACCTGGGCCGCGGCGGGAGGGACTGAGGCCGCCAACAAACAAGCTCAGCGACTGGTTGACAAACCGAAAACGGACCACAACAGAGTGCGCAACACGACACTTTGGAGTGCAACCTGGGATTCTGGATCATCATCAACATTCTGCCCTGAACGTGAGCGGGCAGACCAAAGCGTACGTCGTGGAGACTTCTGAGGGATGGCAGTACCCACCCCCGGTCTGCAACATCACCAAGGCTCGGCCCGGCCGGACCCAGGGTGGCGCTGCAGCGATCAAAAGTACGATATGGCGCGTAACTCCTAAACCGCCGTTCGCAGACCCAAGTGTCTTACATCCCCGGAATCCTTGGCTCGGGCCGAACGAGACGCACGCCTCGGATTGGATGGTCGCGCTGGTGCGACTTTCGGGTATTTGGGACTTTCTGAAATACCTACTTTTGCACACTAGTCCTAGGTGTTGTGCCCAATCTGACCCAAACCGGTGCAGAAAGATTGTCCAGAGTCTGACTGCCAACAGTGATTGGGAAAAAAGTGTGAATTTCGCTTCACGTTGGCGACGGGACGCCAAAACGTTGGGAGTGGGCGAGGCGGGCTTTACTCGAATGGCTATAACTCTCCAACCGAATGAGACGATCACACCCAAGTCGGTACACCCGTGTATGGACTCAGCCTGTGGTCACATGAAAGGGGATTTGGCGACTGGCCACTTGGTGGCGCTGTAAACAGAAAAAACAACAACATGAGTGCGGCCGTAGACGACTGTGTATCAAGTGCTTTTTCACACATGCACAAGGTATTCACACCACATGATAGAACTCCTCATTCTGAACTATTTTGCCTCCGCGACCACTGCTGTCAATCAAAGCGTTTGTTAAATATCTGAGATTATGTGAACAATAATAAAAAACCCACTTTCGCAGACTGAAAAACCTAGGTTGTTTTATATCTCTCAATCAACCAGCGCAGGTCAATTCGAAAGACTTCCTAGGCCATTCCTTGTCTGAAAAAGAAGAAGAAGAAATAAGTGGAAATCCAACAATCTGCTCTTACAACCAGTTTTTGTCCAGGGGAGAGCGCGAACGCAGTCCCCCACTACCATAAATTATGCAGTCGAGATTCCCACATTTGGGGAATTCGCAGGGGTCAGCACGACCGGAGTGCAATGGCCGAGCCTCGCCCTGGGTGAACCACCTTCCTGATCATGGTGTCTCCCCTGCCAGGTAAGTATGAATTCATAGGCCTCCGGTCAGAGGCACCCTGCCCATCTTCGCAATCCTCACCGACGGTCGGACAATCAAACGCACACCTGATTCAACTCATCAGCTCGTTAGTAGAGACTCCAAGAGATAAGAGAGACATCAGAAATGTGCAGTGACGGACCTTTCTTTTCTTTCTCTTTTTCATGCTCCGGCTCCATGAGCCAAAAATCTGTTTAGTGTGCAGTCCCCGGATAGTGGACGAATCAGATATTAAACTGGAAAGAACAGAGTTGATTTTTTTTTTATTGTTTATTTGTTTGTTTTTTACACCACCACCCTACCTTTACTAGTATAGTCTATGAGCACCTACTACACCTTTCAAACACCAATACAAAGCAGTATCCACTAGTTCCATTAACATCTGCTGCCACACAAGTCTAAAACATTTCTTTCATTCAACACTTTAGAAGGGGTGCACCGTTCCCAGAAGTACTGCAATACCGGGTCGATGCGTGGAGTGGACGGAGCAAGCCCCTATACCATCTCCCAGTTCCAAAAATCAATTTAATATATGGTGCCCGGGTAGGGCACGTATCAGATATTAAACTGATAAGAACAGATACTACACTTGATCTTAGCCAAAAGGCCGAGAAGCGATGACACAATGACGCAGAGGCGGGGGAGCCGGCAAAGGCCACGCCCACCTGGGCCGCGGCGGGAGGGACTGAGGCCGCCAACAAACAAGCTCAGCGACTGGTTGACAAACCGAAAACGGACCACAACAGAGTGCGCAACACGACACTTTGGAGTGCAACCTGGGATTCTGGATCATCATCAACATTCTGCCCTGAACGTGAGCGGGCAGACCAAAGCGTACGTCGTGGAGACTTCTGAGGGATGGCAGTACCCACCCCCGGTCTGCAACATCACCAAGGCTCGGCCCGGCCGGACCCAGGGTGGCGCTGCAGCGATCAAAAGTACGATATGGCGCGTAACTCCTAAACCGCCGTTCGCAGACCCAAGTGTCTTACATCCCCGGAATCCTTGGCTCGGGCCGAACGAGACGCACGCCTCGGATTGGATGGTCGCGCTGGTGCGACTTTCGGGTATTTGGGACTTTCTGAAATACCTACTTTTGCACACTAGTCCTAGGTGTTGTGCCCAATCTGACCCAAACCGGTGCAGAAAGATTGTCCAGAGTCTGACTGCCAACAGTGATTGGGAAAAAAGTGTGAATTTCGCTTCACGTTGGCGATGGGACGCCAAAACGTTGGGAGTGGGCGAGGCGGGCTTTACTCGAATGGCTATAACTCTCCAACCGAATGAGACGATCACACCCAAGTCGGTACACCCGTGTATGGACTCAGCCTGTGGTCACATGAAAGGGGATTTGGCGACTGGCCACTTGGTGGCGCTGTAAACAGAAAAAACAACAACATGAGTGCGGCCGTAGACGACTGTGTATCAAGTGCTTTTTCACACATGCACAAGGTATTCACACCACATGATAGAACTCCTCATTCTGAACTATTTTGCCTCCGGGACCACTGCTGTCAATCAAAGCGTTTGTTAAATATCTGAGATTATGTGAACAATAATAAAAAACCCACTTTCGCAGACTGAAAAACCTAGGTTGTTTTATATCTCTCAATCAACCAGCGCAGGTCAATTCGAAAGACTTCCTAGGCCATTCCTTGTCTGAAAAAGAAGAAGAAGAAATAAGTGGAAATCCAACAATCTGCTCTTACAACCAGTTTTTGTCCAGGGGAGAGCGCGAACGCAGTCCCCCACTACCATAAATTATGCAGTCGAGATTCCCACATTTGGGGAATTCGCAGGGGTCAGCACGACCGGAGTGCAATGGCCGAGCCTCGCCCTGGGTGAACCACCTTCCTGATCATGGTGTCTCCCCTGCCAGGTAAGTATGAATT
>NC_136894.1:7500-75000 GCF_949152265.1 Phoxinus phoxinus
TATATTTAAGGTTACGTTATTCTGCGATGGTAGTTACACAGCAAGAATGAGTTTAAACAGGATCTAGTTGCAATAGTAAAAAACTTTGTAAATAAACACTTAGGTGTAATGTCTGGGTGGTAGAAGGCACAAGACAAAGATGAGGGTAAATACAATCTGTACTGAAACAAACTCAAGCAGAACAGACACAACCACAATTAACAGAACGGAGTATGAATACACATTATGCAATGAGGAAACTAACTAGACAGTTGGAGGAAGATGAACTAATCGGGACTAACGAGAACAGGAGCAGACTAGACCATAGAACATAATTGTGACATTAGGAGTTTTACACGCAGGGACAGAACCACCAACTTAGAGGTGACAAGGTACAAAGTATATATACGGAGACTAAATGAGTGAGTCAAAATGTGGCAATTAGGCAATAGAATAACAAGGCACAAAAAAAAACAGGTCAGTTTACAACTTTCATACAAAGCTTTACAATACAAGAGCCAGACAATATAAAAAGGCAGCCAAGTTTAAAAAATATATATATAAAAAGGACACAAAAAAGCCATAAAAATATTCAAAGGCATTGTATTGCCTTTCCAATGCCATTGAAAGAAGTTAGTTTAGAATGTGTACAAATAGAGTCCATGCAGATGGATGTAGATGCAAAAAAAAATGTCTTTATTACTTGTGCTTCAACAAACATGATCTCAAAACTTGTCTTAAAACTTCTTGTGGCATTTCCCTGTTCACATACACACAAAGCCAAACCTTGTGGACAGCATAAGAATAAAATCCATCTTGCGAGCTACTCTGCTGTGCGATAAAAAAAAACTGTGCTTCCTAATTACCAACGCACACACTTGTTGCTCAGGTGCTCTAATTATACACCGCCACAGCACCACCCAGTGGACAAACTTTACCATTCAACAAATGGCTCCTACAGGCATAATACCATCAGTGCAAAGGGACAAAAAGGGGCTAAATACAAAATGAGTATGGGGGGGACAACAAAACAAGCCTTAAAGAGTACAAGTGGCCAAGCCATAAATACAAAAGCCGTGTGGGAAGTACAGACAAAACTATAAAGACTAAACGAGGGAGTTAAAAAGGGGCAGGCTCAAAAAAAAAAAAAAAAAAAAGTCAAGTTTACAATTTTCCAAATTGTACCAAGCTTTACATTACAAGAGGCATACAATATAAAAAAGGCAGCCAAGGCAAAAAACAAATGAAAGGTTTAAAACAAAAAAGGACAAAACAAAAGAATGAAAATATTAAAAGTCATAATGCCATCAGTGTAAAGGGACAAAACTGTTAAAATACAAAATGAGTATTAAGGGGGGTGGGAGGGGAAAGTAACAAGCCTTAAGAGCACAAGTGGCCAAGCCATGAATTCAAAAACTGTGTGGGAAGGACGTCAGACACGACTGGACTATCTAAACAGCTGGAGGGGACCAGCCAACACCGGCAAATGGGAACAAAAAAATTAGAAAATGAATAAAGGGGTTAAGGTTTACAAATAGGGTATTACAAATTACACAAAGGGGCTTATGGACACAAGTACAATCATAAAAGGGTAGTAACAAAAAGTTAGTTAAGAAAGGCTTAAAAAAAAAGGAAACATGGACTATATGCCAAGTACAAAAGGGCTTTAAAATGGAAGCATAAACAAAACAGTGTAACAAAATACAAGACAAGTTTACAAATTCCATACAAAGTTGGACGAAAAAGAACCACATGAACGATCTGATATCAGTGATCGAGATCATATCAGACCCCTTTAGATCTCAGACCTACAGAGAAAACAGAATTTAACATGATACACCAAATAAAAGAAATAATTTCAAAATCTGTGTGAAAGTAGAAAAAGTGAAAGATACAACTCTTGAAGACTGGTAAACCACTGGCATAGGCCGGCTTCTAAAAGAGACTGTAAAATACCCAATACACATTAAATCTCAATCTGCATAACCTATTTGTAATGTTTATAAGAGCAGTACAAAAAACGATTTTAACAAATCTGTAACCTAGACTTGGTGGGGGGGGGGGGGGCTAACAATGATCATCTAGCACAGGCAGTTCAAATTAAAATATATATATATATATATATATATATAAATAAATATAGCTGCAAGCAGCGATTACGGGCCCAAGCCGGTGGCACCGCCACCCTGGTGCCTTTAGTTACACTAAAGGCACCGGGCTGGCGCTGCCACCGGCTTGGGCCCTCCATCGCTGCTTGCAGCTATATTTATTTATATATATATATATATATATATATATATATATATATATATATATATATATATATATATATATATATATATATATAAAGCCGCCACCCCGGTGCCTTTCGGGTTCCTGTGCACGACGGGCAATAACGTAACCCCGCTTTGACTGTCGAGAAGAAGTCTGCTTTAGAGCTTGTATCAGTGTGAGTCTTTCTGCTCCCCTTCAAACACACACAGAAAAAGGGGGGGCGGGGCTGTCTGTGTGTGTGCCCTCCCTCCCATTCAAACCAAAATATCTGACTTCCTGTTGGTCGGGGCTAATGAGTGTAAATTAGAAAGTTGTCCGGATCGAAGAGAAGAATATACGTACCGAGTTTGGTTACCGTAGGTAAAACTAATACCCCATTTTTGACTAAAGGTGGCGCTACTGAGCCCCTTACCACGCCCGTTTCTGAAACTTCGCACAAGTGTACTAGGCAATAAATGTGATATGCATGTTGAGTTTCATGCAATTTGAAGCATGTTAAGAGCCTCAAATGCATCCAAAAAGAATATAAAAGTTTAAAGCGTTGCCATGGCAACAGTATTAAAGATATCAATAATCCTTTCACAGGTCTACATCTGTCGTGTGTTTACATTATACAGATGAAGTTTGAAGCAAATCGGGTAAAAATAAGAGGGTGAATTCAAAGCATTTTGAAAGTGACACTTCCTGCTGCCAGTTGGTGGCGCTATAACTTTGACTCACAATAGTCACATCCATGTGATCGGCCTCTTACAGCGAACACACTGCTGAAGTTTCATCAAGATCAGTTAATGTATGAGGATGTTATAACACACTTCCTGTTTCCAATATTCGCCATAAATTCGTTTCCTCGCCACGGCCAAACCGTTCGAGATATCAAAAATCCCCTCGCAAGTTTTCATCCTCAATGTCTTGACTTCATGCACACCGAGTTTCGTGGCGATTGGTTGAATCGTCTAGGAGGAGTATTTTAAATTCCATTGCATGTGTTTTTCTAACTACCCCAAATAGCCGACTTCCTGCTGGGCTGGGGTAAAAAGTCAGAGCATGAAGGATATATGAACCGGTGAGATCTATAAGTGTACCGAGTTTCATATTATTTCATGCAAGCGTGTTTGATTTATGGACCAAGTTTTCGGACCCCGTTCCAGGGGGCGCTGTCGAGCCCCCCTGCCACGCCCGGGTACCAGCTTCAGTCCGGCTCTAATGGCCGCGGGTTCTGACCAGTGTGCAAAGTTTCAAGAGTTTTTGAGTACGTTAAGAGACCCAAAAGTGCCCGAACCCTTGAAGAACAATAATAATAATAATAAATAAATATAGCTGCAAGCAGCGATTACGGGCCCAAGCCGGTGGCACCGCCACCCTGGTGCCTTTAGTTACACTAAAGGCACCGGGCTGGCGCTGCCACCGGCTTGGGCCCTCCATCGCTGCTTGCAGCTATATTTATTTATATATATATATATATATATATATATATATATATATATATATATATATATATATATATATATATATATATATATATATATATAAAAAGCCGCCACCCCGTTGCCTTTCGGGTTCCTGTGCACGACGGGCAATAACGTAACCCCGCTTTGACTGTCGAGAAGAAGTCTGCTTTAGAGCTTGCATCAGTGTGAGTTAGAGGATGGATACCCGACCCGAGCCCGACGAGACCCGCCGGTACCCGACGGGCCGGGCCGGGTTCGGACAGATATTTAGAAATGATGTTCGGGTTCGGGTCGGGCTCGGTCACATCAGCGCGATAAGGCATTGAACATTTTAAATTTAAAACAGCTTATTATGTAGGTAGCCGATGTGCCTGATGCTTTCACTTGATGCAAACGTTCGTTTTTGTGATTAAAATACATGTAAAATATTTCCATAACATCCGTCTTCCTGTGTGCGGACATTTGTTTATGTAGCCGTGACAACGAAACGCGTGCATAATGTGCGCGCGCCAGGTGTTAAGAGCGCTTGTTGCTCCGCGCGCTGATGCGCTTGTCCTGTTGACATTTCCGATTGCCTTCCTACAGTTGCTTAATAAAAGCGGGCTTTCCACACAAAAAAACGTACAATTGTCATTAGTATGAGAAAAAAATGGGATTTTAACTGTCGGGCTCGGGTCGGGCTCGAACATAAATATCTTTATGCCTGTCGGGCTCGGGTCGGGTTCGGTTACTGCTCTGTCGGACGCGGGCCGGGCTCGGACTGAAAAATTTGGCCCGATCCGCACTCTAGTGTGAGTCTTTCTGCTCCCCTCCAAACACACACAGAAAAGGGGGGGGCTGTCTGTGTGTGTGCCCTCCCTCCCTCCCTCCCTCCCCACACACACACACACACACACACACACACAGAGAATGGCAGGGGGAACTCTGTCAGAGAGAGACAAAACCACATTCAAACCAAAATATCTGACTTCCTGTTGGTCGGAGCTAATGACTGTAAATGAGAAAGTTGTCCGGATCGATAAGCACAATATACAGACCGAGTTTTGTGACTGTAGGTAAAAATAACCCACCCACTTTAGTCAAAAGTATCTTAAAAGTAACACACTTCCTGCTGCCAGTTGGTGGCGCTATAACTTTGACTCACAATAGTCACATCCATGTGATCGCCCTCTTACAACAAACGCACTGCTGAAGTTTCATCAAGATCAATAAATGTATGAAGACGTTATAACACATTGTGTTTTTCTTTTCTCGCCATAACTTCGTTTCCTCGCCACGGCCAAACCGTTCGAGATATCAAAAATCCGTCCGCAATTTAGCGTCGTCAATGTCTTGACTTCATGCTGACCGAGTTTGGTGGCGATAGGATAATTTTTCTTGGAGGAGTATATCAAATTCCAGGGGCTTGCATTTTCATACAGCCCATAATAGCCGACTTCCTGTTGGACTGGCGTAAAACTTAGAGCACGAAAATTGTTCGGCCCGATTAAATCTATATGTGTACCGAGTTTCATATTATTACATGCAAACGTGTTTGATATATGGACCAAGTTTTTCGGACCACGTTCAAGGGGGCGCTGTTGAGCTCCCCTGCCACGCCCGGGTACCAGCTTCCGCCCAGCCCTGATGGCCGCAGGTTCTGACCTGTGTGCAAAGTTTCAAGAGTTTTCGAGCACGTTAAGGGCCCCAAAAGTGCCCGAGAAGTCCCACACAGCAGAGAAAGGGTTAAAATAAAGCCCCCCCTCCTCTCTCTCACACACAGACACTGAGAGAGACTGGCAAAATTCCCATCAAATCACATTCAAACCAAAATATCTGACTTCCTGTTGGTCGGAGCTAATGACTGTAAATTAGAAAGTTGTCCGGCTCGGGGAGATAAATATAAATACCGATTTTTGTTACTGTAGGTAAAACTAATACCCCATTTTTGACTAAAGGTGGCGCTACTGAGCCCCTCCACCGCGCCCGTTTCTGAAACTTCACACATGCCTAGTACCTAATAAATCTGATATGCATGTTGAGTTTCATGCAATTTGAAGCATGTTAAGAGCCTCAAATGCACCCAAAAAGAATATTAAAGTTTGATGCGTTGCCATGGCAACAGTATTAAAGATATCAATAATCCTTTCACAGGTCTACATCTGTCGTGTGTTTACATTATACAGATGAAGTTTGAAGCAAATCGGGTAAAAATAAGAGGGTGAATTCAAAGCATTTTGAAAGTGACACACTTCCTGCTGCCAGTTGGTGGCGCTATAACTTTGACTCACAATAGTCACATCCATGTGATCGGCCTCTTACAGCGAACACACTGCTGAAGTTTCATCAAGATCAGTTAATGTATGAGGATGTTATAACACACTTCCTGTTTCCAATATTCGCCATAAATTCGTTTCCTCGCCACGGCCAAACCGTTCGAGATATCAAAAATCCCCTCGCAAGTTTTCATCCTCAATGTCTTGACTTCATGCACACCGAGTTTCGTGGTGATTGGTTGAATCGTCTAGGAGGAGTATTTTAAATTCCATTGAATGCGTTTTTCTAACTACCCCAAATAGCCGACTTCCTGTTGGGCTGGGGTAAAAAGTCAGAGCACGAAGGATATATGAACCGATGAGATCTATAAGTGTACCGAGTTTCATATTATTTCATGCAAGCTTGTTTGATTTATGGACCAAGTTTTCGGACCCCGTTCCAGGGGGCGCTGTCGAGCCCTCCTGCCACGCCCGGGTACCAGCTTCAGTCCGGCTCTAATGGCCGCAGGTTCTGACCCGTGTGCAAAGTTTCAAGAGTTTTTGAGTATGTTAAGGGCCCCAAAAGCCCCCAAACCCTTGAAGAACAATAATAATAATAAATATAGCTGCAAGCAGCGATTACGGGCCCAAGCCGGTGGCACCGCCACCCCGGTGCCTTTAGTGTAACTAAAGGCACCAGGGTGGCGGTGCCACCGGCTTGGGCCCTCCATCGCTGCTTGCAGCTATATTTATTTATATATATATATATATATATATATATATATATATATATAAAGCCGCCACCCCGTTGCCTTTCGGTTCCTGTGCACGACGGGCAATAACGTAACCCGCTTTGACTGTCGAGAGGGCAATATAGCCCTATGTATCACTCGATTTTATTTAACCAAATGTTTTTTTAACAAAATATGTTATTTATCTGATTCATCCAACCCTATACTGCACTCTTTTACTAATACTATATTATATTTCATCGTTTTCATGTCTTGCCCTCAAACATATCTGTTTAATCTGCTTATTTTTAAGTTACACATAATACATTGATTGAAAAAGAAACTCAAACTTTTTGTTAATGGTAATATTATTTGATACAGAAAGAAATAAGTGAGACTGTGGGAGTGAGGGGAGGGTAATGACAGCCAAAGGGAGACAGAGACAGATAACTTTTGAAACTAAAAAAATGACATCCTAACTTTGATAATGTTTAAATATACATAAAAATGCAGCATAGAATTAATTGAAATTAGTGTACTTTAAAACACTTGTTTAAAATAAAAAACACATTTATACATAGTATAAAACACTAGATGGCACAATTGTTCATAGTCTTTCTGCTCCCCTCCCCACACACACAGACAGGGGGGGCTGTCTGTGTGTGTGCCCTCCCTCCCCTCCCCACACAGACACACACAGGGGGGGCTGTCTATGTGTGTGTGTGTGCCCTCCCTCCCCTCCCCACACAGACACACACACACACACACACACAGAATGGCTGGGGGAACTCTGTCAGAGAGAGGCAGAGAGAGACAAAACCACATTCAAACCAAAATATCTGACTTCCTGTTGGTCGGAGCTAATGACTGTAAATCAGAAAGTTGTCCGGCTCGATGTGCACAATATACATACCAAGTTTTGTGACTGTATGTAAAACTAACCCCCCTACTTTTGTCAAAAGTAACACACTTCCTGCTGCCAGTTGGTGGCGCTATAACTTTGACTCACATTAGTTACATCCATGTGATCGGCCTCTTACAACAAACACGCTACTGAAGTTTCATCAAGATCAATAAATGTATGAAGACGTTATAACACATCGTGTTTCTCTTTTCTCGCCATAATTTCGTTTCCTCGCCACGGCCAAACTGTTCGAGATATCAAAAATCCGTCAGCAATTTAGTATCCTCAATGTCTTGACGTCATGCTGACCGAGTTTGGTTGCGATTGGATGAATTTTTTTAGAAAGAGTGTTTCAAATTCCAGGGGCATGCGTTTTCATACCACCCACAATAGCCGACTTCCTGTTGGACTGGCGTAAAACTTAGAGCACGAAAGTTGTTCGGCCCGATGAGATCTAAATGTGTACCGAGTTTCATATTATTACATGCAAGCGTGTTTGATATACGGACAAGTGTTTGAATCCCATTCCAGGGGGCGCTGTTGAGCTCCCCTGCCACTCCCGGGTACCAGCTTCAGCCCGGCCGCGGGTTCTAACCTGTGTGCAAAATTTCAAGAGTTTTCGAGCACGTTAAGGGCCCCAAAAGTGCCCGAGATTTTGCACACAGCAGAGAAAGGGTTAAACTAAACTAGCCCCCCTCCTCACACACACACATACACAGATACCCCTCCCCTCCCCACCCCACACATACAGACACACACACACAGAATAGCAGAGAGACAGAGAGAGACACAATTCACATTCAAACCACAATATCTGACTTTCTGTTGGTCTGAGCTAATGACTGTAAATTAGAAAGTTGTTCGGCTTGATAATATCAATATACACGCTGAGTTTTGTAACTGTAGGTAAAACTATAACTAAGTTATAACACACTTTATGCATCCTTTTTTAATCATAAATTCGTTTCCTCGCCACGGCCAAACCGTTCGAGATATCAAAAATCCGTCCGCAATTTAGCATCCTCCATGTCTTGACTTCATGCACACCGAGTTTCGTGGTCATCGGATGAATTCTCTGGGAGAAGTGTTTCAAATGCCAGAACATGCGTTTCCATACAGCCCATAATAGCCGACTTCCTGTTGGACTGGCGTAAAACTTAGAGCACGAAAGTTGTTCGGCCCGATGAGATCTATATGTGTACCGAGTATCATATTATTACATTCAAGCGTGTTTGATATATGGACATGTTTTTGAATCCCATTCCAGGGGGCGCTGCCGAGCCCCCCTACCACGCCCGGGTCCCAGCTTCAGCGCGGCCCTAATGGCCGCGGGTTCTGACATTTGTGCAAAGTTTCAAGAGTTTTTGAGCACGTTAAGGCCCCCAAAAGTGCCCAAAAGGTAGTAAAATAATAATAATAATAAAGAAGAATAATAATAATAATAAATAATAATCCGAAGGAAAACAATAGGGCCTTCGCCTTTTCAAGGCTTGGGCCCTAATAAATAATAATCCTTTGGAAAACAATAGGGCCTTCGCCTTTTCAAGGCTTGGGCCCTAAATATAGCTGCAAGCAGCGATTACGGGCCCAAGCCGGTGGCACCGCCACCCCGGTGCCTTTAGTTGCACTAAAGGCACCGAGGTGGCGGTGCCACCGGCTTGGGCCCTCCATCGCTGCTTTCAGCTATATTTATTTATATATATATATATATATATATATATATATATATATATATATATATATATATATATATATATATATATATTATATATATAAAACCCGCCACCCCGGTGCCTTTAGGGTTCCTGTGCACGACGGGCAATATCGTAACTCCGCTTTGACTGTCGAGAAGAAGTCTGCTTTAGAGCTTGCATCAGTGTGGGTTCTGCAAAAGTGCACATCGAGGGCACATATCAACCACAAAGGATGCGTGAACACCCTTCTGAAACCTAAAATGAAAAATTAGACACCCTACAGTCTCATGGACTTAACGGACACATGAAATCAGCAGCCATTGTAAGTACACAACACCGAAAATTCCTATGAAGTGTGGTATATATATTCATTAAAATTACTGTACTTTAAAACACTTGTTTAAAAGAAAAAAACACATATACATAGTATAAAACACTAGATGGCACAATATACCTATTTTTAATAGAGTCTTTCTGCCCCCCTCCCCACACACACAGACAGGGGGGGCTGTCTGTGTGTGTGCCCTCCCTCCCCTCCCCACACACACAGACAGGGGGGGCTGTCTGTGTGTGTGCCCTCCCTCCCCTCCCCACACACACAGACAGGGGGGGCTGTCTGTGTGTGTGCCCTCCCTCCCCTCCCCACACAGACACACACAATGGGGGGGGGGGGCTGTCTGTGTGTGTGCCCTCCCCTCTCCACACACACACACACTCACTCACACACACAGAATGGCAGGGGGAACTCTGGCAGAGAGAGGCAGAGAGAGACAAAACCACATTCAAACCAAAATATCTGACTTCCTGTTGGTCAGAGCTAATGACTGTAAATTAGAAAGTTGTCCGGCTCGATGTGCACAATATACATTCCAAGTTTCGTTACTGTAGGTAAAACTAACCCCCCACTTTTGTCAAAAGCATCTTGAAAGTAACACGCTTCTTGCTGCCAGTTGGTGGCGCTATAACTTTGACTCACATTAGTTACATCCATGTGATGGGCCTCTTACAGCGAGCACAATGCTGAAGTTTCATCAAGATCAATTAATGTATGAAGACGTTATAACACATCGTGTTTCTCTTTTCTCGCCATAAATTTGTTTCCTCGCCACGGCCAAACCGTTCGAGATATCAAAAAGCCATCCGCAATTTAGCATCCTCAATGTCTTTACTTCATGCTGACCGAGTTTGGTGAAGATCAAATTAAATTTCTTGGAGTATATAAAATTCCAGGGGCGTGCGTTTTCATACAACCCATAATAGCCGACTTCCTGTTGGGCTGGCGTAAAACTTAGAGCACGAAAGTTGTTCGGCCCGATGAGATCTATATGTGTACCGAGTTTCATACTAATTCATGCAATATTCAGTTTGATATATGGACCAAGTTTTCGGACCCCGTTAAAGGGGGCGCTGTTGAGCCCCCCTGCCACGCCCGGGTACCAGCTTCAGCCCGGCCCTGATGGCCGCAGGTTCTGACCTGTGTGCAAAGTTTCAAGAGTTTTCGACCACGTTAAGGGCCCCAAAAGTGCCCGAGATTTTGCACACAGCAGAGAAAGGGTTAAAATAAAGCCCCCCCTCCTCTCTCTCACACACAGACACTGAGAGAGACTGGCAAAATTCCCATCAAATCACATTCAAACCAAAATATCTGACTTCCTGTTGGTCGGAGCTAATGACTGTAAATTAGAAAGTTGTCCGGCTCGGGGAGATAAATATAAATACCGATTTTTGTTACTGTAGGTAAAACTAATACCCCATTTTTGACTAAAGGTGGCGCTACTGAGCCCCTTACCACGCCCGTTTCTGAAACTTTAAACAAGTGTACTAGGCAATAAATGTCAAATGCATGTTGAGTTTCATGCAATTTGAAGCATGTTAAGAGCCTCAAATGCATCCAAAAAGAATATTAAAGTTTGATGCATTGCCATGGCAACAGTATTTAAGATATCAATAATCCTTTCACAGGTCTACATCTGCCGTGTGTTTACATTATACACATAAAGTTTGAAGCAAATCGGGTAAAAATAAGTGGGTGATTTCAAAGCATTTTGAAAGTGACACACTTACTGCTGCCAGTTGGTGGCGCTATAACTTTGACTCACAATAGTCACATCCCTGTGATCGGCCTCTTACAGCGAACACACTGCTGAAGTTTCATCAAGATCAATTAATGTATGCAGAAGTTATAACACACTTCCTGTTTCCAATATTCGCCATAAATTTGTTTCCTCGCCACGGCCAAACCGTTCGAGATATCAAAAATCCCCTCGTAATTTATCATCCTCCATGTCTTGACTTCATGCACACCGAGTTTCGTGGTCATCCGATAACTTCTCTAGGACAAGTGTTTCAAATGCCAGAACATGCGTTTCCATACAACCCATAATAACCGACTTCCTGTTGGACTGGCGTAAAACTTAGAGCACGAAAGTTGTTCGGCCCGATGAGATCTATACGTGTACCGAGTTTCATATTATTACATGCAAGCGTGTTTGAGATATGGACATGTTTTTGAATCCCATTCCAGGGGGCGCTGGCGAGCCCCCCTGCCACGCCCGGGTCCCAGCTTCAGTCCGGCTCTAATGGCCGCGGGTTCTGACATTTGTGCAAAGTTTCAAGAGTTTTTGAGCACGTTAAGGCCCCCAAAAGTGCCCAAAAGGTAGTAAAATAATAATAATAAAGAATAATAATAATAAAAAATAATAATCCTAAGAAAAACAATAGGGCCTTCGCCTTTTCAAGGCTTGGGCCCTAATGATCTAGAAGCCAGAGTATAAAAGAAGGTTGATATACTTTATTAAATGACAAGTACCGTTCCTCTCCAGCAATATGGTTGAAATGACTTGGTTGGTAACAATGTTATTAATAAAAAAAATAAAAAATAAACCCCCACAATTCAACTCCAAATGGATAGGAATAAAAACTTGGTCCCACTTTATATTAAGTGGCTTTAAGTACAATGTACTTATTGTGTTCATGTTGTATTGTAAAATACCTTTTCTGCTATTGAGGTGTGATACGGGTAAGGTTAGGGACAGGTGTGGTGTATGGGTAAGTTTAAGGGTGGTTTAAGGTGTAAGGGAAGGGTCAACAGTGTAATTACAAATGTAAGTACATAAATGAATTGCCGCTGTAATTACAATCAGGCGTTTTAAAAATATAAGTACAACGTTAAAACATATATGTACACAATAAGTCCATTGTATCAAATGATTAATTTCAATGTCTGTACATAGTAGTTAAAGCCACTTAATATAAAGTGGGAACAAAAACTTAAAGAAAATTTTCAAAAGAAACGAAAACAATTCTCCAAACAAATCAGAATCAAATGAAAAGAATACAATTAAAGAAAATGAATCATTAATCTAAAATTCTGATTAATTAAGCAGACAAATAATAAATTAAATTAAATATAGAAGAAGACAAGGATAATCATGACTCCAAATAAAACAAATCAACCTGGAATCATAAACTGGAAAACACCACATGGGAGGAACAAATCAAACCCAAAGAAAAATCTAAACCAATCAACCCATATGTAAAACACACAGCCCAATACGACCTCCCATACATGGGTATACAACTAAATAAGACAGTCTAAATGTATTACAGTCAATAAAATGATGTGCTTGTAAAATAGGGAAAACTTAAGTTATTAAATATTAAGAACAAATAATTTATTAATTCAATGTTCAAATACTTGCACAGATCCAAAGGACTCAAGTGTTTAGGATTAAAATAAAACAAGTCCCTTTACACCTTTTAGGTACACAAAGACAGTCCTTATTAGAAATGGTTCTAACTCAAAATACTAAATCTGAAGAGCGGTGGGATAAACCCTACAGGTTTGTGTGGGATGTAGCTGAATGTTACTCACCCTTTTCCAGTGACAATGAAGCATCTGAAAAACAATAAATAAATACCAGTGAAGATGAAAGAAATGCAAGAATGAAAAAATATATACTTTCTCCACCTGCAAAAAAAAGCTTCTGATTGATTTATTACACTTAAACACAATAAGAATGTTATATATTATTTACATTAACAAATATAGGCAGGGTAAATGATCTACAAAACAAATTAAGCAAATTGAAAAAGCCAAAGCCAGGATAAGGCTTCAGCTAAATTAAGACTTAAGTAGCCTTTATGAACATACATTAGAAAGAAAAAAAAGCATTACCAGTTTGCATCTTGAAACAGAATAATGGTACTGACAGTATGATGTGTCAGTGCAAGTTACTTGCAGTTAAAACATCACACCCATCCATTGAAGTCTGAGACTAGGCTTAAGCCCTGTCTGTGAAAGCATCAAATATACAGATTTTCCACTCTCACTATTCCAACCTTCAGCAGCTTTCTCACTCTCCAGCTTCCATCACAGACAGACAACCATCCTGTGCAAGCTCAGCTTGTGGGCATTTATACTCATGGGCACAACCATTGATAGACATACAAACAACCAGGAATTCAATTCACCAAATAACCAATTCTCAATATAAAAAAAGCTTTTTTTGTACATTCCCTAATCCACAAATTACTATTTAACTGCCATTTATACATATTTGCTAATTGAAAAGCTGTTTAATTTTTATTTTTAAACAACAAACAACCCCCTTCATCTTCTACACTTGGTGTCTCCCACCTCCCATGATGCACCACAGCAAATATATAAAAGTGATTTCCATAAGCTATTCTGGTTTTTCTGCTAGTACGAGCATGTTGCATTCGGTGGCTTGTTTGAGCTGTTTTTATTAAATTGTGCAAAGTAGCCAAGTTTAGCTGACTAAGTTTTACTCTTCAGTTGAAATTTAGAAAGATTTAATGTAAAAAGGAAGAAATTATTTTGATCTACTGTTTTGGTGTGTTTTTCATTCACCTGCTGCTCGTCTGTCATGTGTTTCTCTGTCAGGATTTATATGAAAGGTAGGTTGGAACTTTTTTAATACTTACTTAATATATTTGATAAAGGGACTTTTGACCATGTATTAGGATGTCCACAATGCATTGTGGTTGAAATATAACACTGGGAGCATTAAATAAACCTTTGTGATTGGTTAAGATTTTAATTGTTTATCACTCAAACCCCTTTCGATGGTCTTTTGAAATGAGCTCATGTTAATTGTCGCATCCGCATAGTGCACTGGAACATTAGCACTTGTGTGCTTTATAAGACTTGTCAGTAAGGGTTGTAATTTGCCAGCTTTATTGATGCTCTTACGCCGCTATTTCACTTACACTGCTAACCATAACAAACTAATTATTTTACTACTTCCAGTATCATTCCAGAAGTCCTTCTGGTTTCCTTCCATTTATTTCTGGTCACTGAAAAATCATCACCTGGTTGATCATCACTATTCTGTTCCTCTCCGACAGAATGAGCTGAAAAACTCCGACAGATCTGCTGAGGCCATCCCAGCTTTCAAGAACCAGACCAATGCTGCCTCCACGTGCTATTGGACATTTCCTACTTCTGAAGTCGTGATTACTAGCTCATCACATTCAAATTTTAAATTGAGCGGCCGTTCATGTCCAATTTCTTAAATAGGAAACTAGTATTTGTGATTATTCCAATAGCACGTGAAGCCAGCAAAAGACACGCCATTTCTGCAAACACAACTAATTCACAATCATAAACGAAGGCACTTACTATGTATTTATTAAATACATAAAACTCTGATTTGTTTCTTTAAAAAAGCTTGTGAAATGATCCATCTTGTACTTGGCATTGTGTAATATGACTGCCGTTGGATTTTGACATTGCTTGTGATGTTCCACATTTCTAAATCGCTTTGAATAAAAGCGTCTGCTCAATGAATAAATGCAATTAGTTCTTCTATACTAAACTTTTCTTTTTAAAGATTTGCACTGGACACAATTTAGTTTAGAATAATATCATCTGAACCTGTATGACTTTCTTCAGTGCAACACAAAAGTACATTAGGCATAATATTTCATTATGCAAAAATGCTGCAGTTAAACTGAGGATGCAAACATCTCTTGTGAAGGTCATATGGGTTTGGAATGATTATTTGTCTAGAATTAGGAAGTGACTGAATTTCTTAACACATAAATGTGTAATTAACATTATGATAAACATTCATGCAAAGATCAACTTGGGAGCCATGTCTGGTAATGCTGTGCGGTAATAAGAGAAGATCCCATTATTCCTGGGCCCACGGTGGTCAAAGCAGTGATAGTGACTTCTTGGAACAACTTCTCTAAGTCATGGAGATAGGATATCACCTTAAGTCAGATATAATATATAGTTTTTGTCAGATATATGCAATACAATCTATTTCAGGACAATGATATTCAACACCAATGGGTTCCTGTTGCTCAAACAGTAAAACATGGTGATAGCATAGCCAGTCATAGGTTTAATTACCAAAGAAAACATGAAATGATAAAAAATATATATACATTCAAATGAATGTAAGTCACTTATTAAATTTTTTCCTCTTTTGTCTTCCATTAAATAATCAACTCAGAAATATTCTTTCACTTTTTTATTTACATAATGAAGAAATTCTAAAGTAGAACCAACTAGGTTAATCAGCTAACAATCAGCTCTAACACACGTCATATAAAAACTAAAAAAAAAGAGAGTAATTTTACAGATTTATATCTAACGCCTAATTTCACAAAATGAATGAGGATTTAAAAACTGTCAAAATTATTTATGTAATGACATTTGCAATAAGCCACCGCAGCATGCTGCTCATTTTTTGCATTAGAATAGTGGAATAACCATGGCAATGAGTTTTAATAAAAAAAATAAAAAAAAAACATTTAATTTTATTTGGAATATGAACTGCTGATCTGTGGTTTGTATTTTTTATTTACTGATCAGTAGCTGGTCCTCATTAAATGATAACATGCTGATATGTATTGATATTACAATAGCAATATGCCAGTGTTATAAAAATAGTGAAAAAAAGCATATGCTTCACTTTTAGAGTTTGTGTAATGCCACAGTGTCTATGGTTCATCTGATGTCGGCGGGTCGAAGCTGTCGTTCTCCTTCAGCTAAGAAGATCTGCATCGCCCGATAAAGCAGGTGAACGCCTAACTCCCGTTTTCTCCGCACAGACCAAGTGGACACAACACCATAGTAGTCTCCTCTTTTCTGGTTTGTGAGCATCTTCAGCCCTGATAGAAGATCAACATGAGAACAATTAACAATGATGACATTAAGATGGAAATGTGTTTGCAAAAACATTTATAGCTATCCAATTTCAGATCTCTTTACCAATGGCATCCACCATACAAGCCTCGCGCGTGTACGCTTCCACAGCAATGACGTTTTGGAAACAGTGCAGAGATATTACTCCGTGCCCAGCGTCCCAGACCTGCAGGATGTGCTGCACTTTTGAGCAGAGTTTCTGGAGACATCGAGAGAAAAATACCATCATAGAATTTATCATTAATATAAGAACCGTGAGCAAGAACGGTACTATAAAGCTACTGCTTCGTCAATCCGTCACAGTTCAATGCCGGTTTATCAAAGAAGCCACTCATCAAAGATGCTGCAGTCTACATTATTCAATCAGACCTCAAATTCACAACCCGTAAGTAAACTTCTAACACATTTTATGTTATATTATAGAGCCAGCACAATCCGATATTATAGTTTAAACGGATATGCAACACTAACGTGTTGCTAAGTTGATGTTGAAGTGTTGTTTTGTACAGTCTATGGTTCCCACAAGCTTTGATAGAATATCTGTTGGAAACAAGACAAAATTTGTTGTTTGTTTTCCTAAGTTACAGACACCGACCCTGTTGTTTGTATTGAGTAAGACGTGAGATTGAGTTCACTCAGTCTCTGTGTTTTTTGTTTTGCTGTGGGACGGACATGGCGTTAGTACATCATGTAAATCATCGGTGTTGTAGCAGGGTGAGATGAAAACAGACACGTTTGGTGAAACGCTATTATGTATTATAAATGAATGCTGATGTGTATTTTTGTTTTCAATATCTTGCTCTCAGGTCCCGTGTCACCTGTCAGTCATCATCAGTCGTCTTCTCTCCGTCCAATCCGCTGCCGCCCTGCTGGTTTAAAGCCTTCCAGCGTGCCTCGTGTGGTGGAGCAGTGTGTGTGTTCTGTGGTTTGAGTTGTGTACCTTTAGTTGTGTACCTTTTGTCATCATTTGTTTTCGTATCCCATTCTGTGAATCTAGCACTCATTACTTTATTGTCTGGGCTTTATGGCGCTATTTGACAGAGGTTGTTGTTCCTTTGTGGTGGAAAAGAGAACAGATAAGCAGATGTGCGATATACACTGTGCGCGTAGTAAGGTCAAGTGTTAGACACACTAGGTAAGGAGTGTGCGCCACCCCTTGTATTTTTGTTTTATGTAGCTAGAGTAGGTTATTTAGGGCATCACACACACCGAACAATTCAGTTTATTCAATTCGGTAGTTTAGAGGGCTTGAGGAATAGCTTTAAGGGAATTATTTGGTTTTATTTGGTTCTGTAACTTGGTGCCACTCAGGTTCCTTTTCTCAACGTTATTTGTATTTAGTTTCTTCCCTTTCTTTATGTGTCTTTTCCACATTGTAAATAGCTCAAGCACTGTAACTAGTGGCTTTGGCTTTTTGTGAAAAATGTACTGACTTTTGGCAATGATACCAATGTATCCATGGTTATTTCTGCTCATCCCATTTTACCAGCAGTAATGTAATGTCTGAATATTACGTTCCATTCCCTAGATCTTTAAAGATTGTAACTCTTCATTACAAAGATTTTCTCTTCATTCATCATTGACTAAATATCACACAAAAAGAATGATCAAATAAGGACACATCTGACCTTGGAGGTCTTGTCTCCTTTGAAATATTCCAGAGCTTCATAGAGGTGACTGTAAGGTCTCGAACGCTTGCCCTTCCCAACATAGAAAACCGCATTGATGAACGTCTGAAAACATTCTTTAGGGATCATGGATTGACTTCGATATGGTAGATTCTTTGTCACTCTATAAAACAGCAGTGGGAGAAAATGTTAGTAAACAATAAAAGGAAAGTCATTGTTCAAATAAAGGCAACAAAATGTGAAAGAAAATACATGCCGTGGGTCAAGCAGCAGGTAGTTAAAGCTGGACTTAATGAAACCCTCACGCCATCTCTTATTCTGATCTGGCTTATCAAACTGCTCACAAAGAGCGAGCTCATCAGCTTGACAGTGAGGAAGCAGGAATCTGTGAAGTGCATTTTCGAGTTCTGGGCTGTAACCTGCAGCTGAGAAAGAAATGCATGATAAAGTCTACTCTTTATTCCAGAGGAACTCAACTAGTAAAGGCCCTTTCACAATGAGCGTGATGCGATAAAGCTTAGCGAATCGCTTAGCAAATGGTGTTTTCAAACAACGCGAAACAATTGTTTGGCTTCTTCTAATTCACGCCTGCACAATAAGTGGCGCCAACCGAGAATATATTTTTCCTCAATGTATGTATCAGCAAATTAAAAGCTTGATTAATGTGACCTTTGAGGGCCAATTGTAATAAAATCACGTAAAAGCTCATGGGCCAGATGGCCACCTGTTGAGTACCTTGGCTTTATGTTATGTTATGCATTTTATTTTCTGTACTTACCACTGAAATTAGTGGGGCTCAGAGGGATTCTGGGGTTCTGAAGGGATCTCTTCAACTTCTGCACGTACAGTGGGCGGGTTTGACTGTTTATGGGTCCTGGATCTTCTCCCATTTCAATTAACTTGTTTCTGAGTTCCTTGTCGGTTAAGCCACTTACTCCAACATCCTCCTGTTTGGGACGACAGCTTTCTTTGTTACGGTCTGGACTTGTAGACCCGAGCTGAAGCGAGCGCCAATCATAAAGAAGTGTGTCTTCAGAGTTACTGGTGCTTATGCTAGAGCTTAAGGAGGTATTGGCCGTTGGAGGAACATGGGTCTCAATGAACTTATGGCCCTCTTCAGTGTCAGTATAAAGGTATTCCACAAATTCATCGGTATCAGTAGTTGAAGGCTGTCCACCAAATGTGCACGTAAGGTTTGCCAGTGTCTGTCGTGACGAGTGGACTGACAGTCGGCTCATGCTATACCGAGGTGTACATCCAGAGCGCCCTGAATTAGCACATGGATTCTTCTGTGCTTTTGGGGATTCATACGTCAAACTGGAAGGAGATTCTGAGTTATTTACCTGAAATGGCAAAGACCCTTGAGAAGCAAGTCCACATGTAACACAGGACTCTTTGTTTCCTAGAGCAGTAGGGATGAACTGTGGCGTTTCTGTTGTGGTTTGCTTCACTTCTTGAACATCAGTCAAATGATCTACTAACCCTTTGTAACAAACAGGAGTGATAACCTTATTACCAGCCTCACTGGCACTCGTTTCCAACTGTGATTCAACAGTCCTTTCAGAAATTAAGACTGTATCAGCCATGCTCTCGGATAACATTTGCGTGTCAGCTTGGCTTTGGCCATCTGAGCTCACAGATAACTTTAGAGAGCTCAACTGCGAGTCAACATCCTCCATTTTGCTTTCTCCATTGAAGCCATCTTCCTCAAGACTGTGCTTTGACGTCCCATATGGTGACTTAACTGTGTTGCGTCGCAAACGGGTAACGGTGGGTAGCGTCTGTTCAAAGAGGCAAGAGCTGGTTTGTAAGGAGGGCAGTTTTTGGCTCATTCTCTCTGAATGACGACTCAATCTGGACCTTGTTCTCCCAGTGACAAATGGACTTGGAATATCAGTTTCATTACTGGCCACCTCAATTTTACCAGCATTTCCACCAATTGCAGATAAACTCGCTTCTTTAATATGACTCCTGACTCCTTCTGGCAGGTGTCTGTTTCCATCTCCAACAAAGGAAAGGCGTGCATTTCTAACACTAAAAACTAACCCACTCTGTCCTACAGTCGATTCGGATTTCTGGACACAGGGTTTGGTCAAAGGAGAATTTCCATTGTCTTTAGTACTAGGCAACCCATTTTCCACAGAACCTTCAGTTGGGCTCTGGTATGGTTCACTGCCACAGCTATTGTACTCACTAGAGCCACTACTAACGAGGGGCTGGATGACGCTCTTAAATTCATCATCATCATCATCATCATCAAGTGGTACAGGCCCCACAACAGTCTTATCAAATTCATCTTCCAATGTGTTGACTTTAGAAAAAATGAATACATCATCGGGATACGTGACATCGATTCCCTGATTCTGTAAGACAGTAGCCATACGTTTATTATCTAGGAAATCAGGGTATTCAGAAAGATCTAATGTAAGATCACTAGACTGGTCGAGAGAGAACTGCAGATGATCATCTTGTCCGATAATAGGCAAATAATCAATAGTTCCTCTGAAGGTGACACTCCTCCGGTTTTCCTGTTGAGAACGAACAGGGATATTCTGAGACAACAAAACATCACAGTCACTATCTGTGGCTTGATGCTGATGTTCAGATATTAACCCTGGATTGGCCTTCTTGTCCACGACAGAATGACAAGTACTAGACAATATGGGTAACTCTTTACAAATTTCACCATTATTCCAAATATTAGAATCATGTGACTCAAGATCTGACATATCTGAGAGCCAGAAAGCCTGACTTTCTCTGTTCAAAGGTTTTCCACTGTGTCTGGAAAACGAGGACAGTCTTGTGCTGCTCAGTGGTTCTGCTCCAGGAGGAATCAGCACTGACGCTTCTGGACTGAACGAACTGTCACTCATGGACTGGCCAGAAAGGATTGCTAGAAAAAAGGAAGAATACAGAATATTATGATGGTATAATTTGTTCTCCATACACAAACAATAGACAAAGCAATGTATTGTCTTTGACTTTCATGGAACACTTCTTTTAGAACTGTGGTTCCCAATTCTGATCCTGGCGGAATCACTCTTTACATATTTAGTAAGAAGCTCCAATCAGGATTTTAAGGGTTGATCATCGATCACTGAAACAAGTATCGGCTGATACCCATCACCAATACCGATGGCCAAAATAAATAATACAACATGACCAATAGAAGGCTTTAAACAGACTCAAGGGTGTATTTTAGCTATTCTTAACAGCAATGTAGGCCTATGTTAAGTATTCAAATCAACAGATAAGAAAGTATCATGAACTGACAACTATTTTTTGGCAACATATTCCATTCACTCTATTAGAGATGATTAGGAACAGCTTAGAGCAGTGTTTCTCAACTGGTGGGTCGCAAGACCCTTCTGAGTGGGTCACTTCAGTCAGATCAAAAAAGCAATTTGGTTATATTAGATTTTACAAATTATGTTTATTTTCATGTCAAACATCAAAACAGACAGTTACCACACAGCACTTTAAATATGACAATTTACTATTGTAATCCTATCCTACGATTCACTCATTTTCTGCATCGAATGCAAATTCTGATGCAGCATATGCATCGATCGTGAAACTTATTTTTGAATTGTCAATCGTTGTTTTCGGTCAATAATCAATTAAAAATGGTAAGAATCGAATTCATCGCGATTTGATAGTCTGCGCAGGGAACAGGGAACTGCGCAGGGAACAGGGAACTGCGCAGGGAACAGGGAACTGCGTAGGGAACAGGGAACTGCGTAGGGAACAGGGAACTGCGCAGGGAACAGGGAACTGCGTAGGGAACAGGGAACTGCGTAGGGAACAGTGAACGCCGTAGGGAACAGGGAACTGCGTAGGGAACAGGGAACTGCGCAGGGAACAGGGAACTGCGTAGGGAACAGGGAACTGCGTAGGGAACAAGGACCTGCGTAGGGAACAGTGAACGGCGTAGGGAACAGTGAACGGCGTAGGGAACGGGGAACTGCGCAGGGAACGGGGAACTGCGCAGGGAACGGGGAACTGCGTAGGGAACAGGGAACTGCGTAGGGAACAGGGAACTGCGTAGGGAACAGGGAACTGCGTAGGGAACAGGGAACTGCGTAGGGAACAGGGAACTGCGTAGGGAACAGGGAACTGCGCAGGGAACAGGGAACTGCGCAGGGAACAGGGAACTGCGTAGGGAACAGTGAACTGCGTAGGGAACAAGGACCTGCGTAGGGAACAGTGAACGGCGTAGGGAACAGTGAACGGCGTAGGGAACAGGGAACTGCGTAGGGAACAGGGAACTGCGCAGGGAACAGGGAACTGCGCAGGGAACAGGGAACTGCGTAGGGAACAGTGAACTGCGCAGGGAACAGGGAACTGCGCAGGGAACAGGGAACTGCGTAGGGAACAGGGAACTGCGCAGGGAACAGGGAACTGCGTAGGGAACAGGGAACTGCGCAGGGAACAGGGAACTGCGCAGGGAACAGGGAACTGCGCAGGGAACAGGGAACTGCGCAGGGAACAGGGAACAGGGAACTGCGCAGGGAACAGGGAACTGCGTAGGGAACAGGGAACTGCGTAGGGAACAGGGAACTGCGCAGGGAACAGGGAACTGCGTAGGGAACGGGGAACTGCGCAGGGAACGGGGAACTGCGCAGGGAACGGGGAACTGCGCAGGGAACGGGGAACTGCGCAGGGAACGGGGAACTGCGCAGGGAACGGGGAACTGCGCAGGGAACGGGGAACTGCGCAGGGAACAGGGAACTGCGTAGGGAACAGTGAACTGCGCAGGGAACAGGGAACTGCGTAGGGAACAGGGAACTGCGTAGGGAACAGGGAACTGCGTAGGGAACAGGGAACTGCGCAGGGAACAGTGAACTGCGCAGGGAACAGGGAACTGCGCAGGGAACGGGGAACTGCGCAGGGAACGGGGAACTGCGCAGGGAACGGGGAACTGCGTAGGGAACGGGGAACTGCGTAGGGAACGGGGAACTGCGTAGGGAACGGTGAACTGCGTAGGGAACGGGGAACTGCGTAGGGAACGGGGAACTGCGTAGGGAACGGGGAACTGCGTAGGGAACAGGGAACTGCGTAGGGAACAGGGAACTGCGTAGGGAACAGGGAACTGCGTAGGGAACAGGGAACTGCGTAGGGTAGGGAACAGGGAACTGCGTAGGGAACAGGGAACTGCGTAGGGAACAGGGAACTGCGTAGGGAACAGGGAACTGCGTAGGGAACAGGGAACTGCGCAGGGAACAGGGAACTGCGCAGGGAACAGGGAACTGCGTAGGGAACAGGGAACTGCGTAGGGAACAGGGAACTGGGTAGGGAACATTGAACTGCGCAGGGAACAGGGAACTGCGTAGGGAACAGGGAACTGCGTAGGGAACAGGGAACTGCGTAGGGAACAGGGAACTGCGTAGGGAACAGGGAACTGCGCAGGGAACAGGGAACTGCGCAGGGAACAGGGAACTGCGCAGGGAACAGGGAACTGCGCAGGGAACAGGGAACTGCGCAGGGAACAGTGAACTGCGCAGGGAACAGGGAACTGCGTAGGGAACAGTGAACTGCGCAGGGAACAGGGAACTGCGTAGGGAACAGGGAACTGCGCAGGGAACAGGGAACTGCGCAGGGAACAGGGAACTGCGCAGGGAACAGGGAACTGCGCAGGGAACAGGAAACTGCGCAGGGAACAGGGAACTGCGCAGGGAACAGTGAACTGCGTAGGGAACAGGGAACTGCGTAGGGAACATTGAACTGCGCAGGGAACAGTGAACTGCGTAGGGAACACAGCACAGCTCATGGATCTCTCTCCTGACAAGCTGAATCAGGTGTAAAACATACAAAATATGCAGAGTGGGGGGCCTTAATCTAACTGTGTTAGAACGAGGCCTGATAAATAACTTAAACGATAACAACAACAAATCTTACAATATTGAAATTTGGGTACATCATGTTCCTCTGTGGATGTGTGGGATTCATACTCTTGAAGAAGACTAGCACATTTACTGTTCTCCTCCTGTTCTGCCAGATCAGATGGTTTATTCCCATCCTAAAAAAAAAAGCAGTAAACACTTTTATAAGGTTCCTCACTCAGCTATAGTATAAAAAAAGTTTAATTATAAAATTAAAAAGTCACTTTTAACTTTCACTTAATTTAAAAAACAGAGTTAAATGTCTAGATCTATACAGATGGCCTCCATCCATTCAGGTCAATACTGGAGATGTTAATGCACTGAATGCTTTACTTGATCTGCGAGGTTTGGGTTTCCACCGTTCCTTAAGAGTAATCTGAGATTCTGAAAACACCCCCAAGATGCAGCAATATGTAATGGAGTCAGATCCTCACTACTCCTAAAAAATAAAAACAAAAACAACAACTTCATCTTCAACACAGCTATGCAGGAAACATTGGTGTACCAGGTGCGTGTTCAGTAATACTTCTTTGCCATGGGCATTATTCTATTATTACACTGAATGGCGTGAATGACCAATCATAGACAAGCATTCCTAGAGAGGTCTGAGCGTGTAACTGATATGATCATAGCATGGCAGTGCAACACTCGTGTGTAACGGTATAACGGACCTGAGGTTTGGGTCGGCTCCGTGCTGAAGGAGGAGTTTCAGGCAACGCAGTCCTTTCTCAGACTCTTTACCTGCAGATAAGTGAACCGCTGCCACGCCGTCCCGGACGATCCCATTCGGATTAGCACCCCGACACAGCAGAGACTCGACACACCTGCAGAACAATAGCAAGATCATGGTCATATCTGCACGGGACAGCACGCAACAGTCCAACACAAGTGCTGTGCACTAACCCTGACTGCAGAATAGCCATTGCATGAAATATCCAATAAAGGTACATTTAAAAACGTCTAAATCTAAAGTTTAAAAAGCCATCTTTCACAACATAAGGCAATATGTTACAGGCGCCTTTGATTTTATTCTCTTCTAAACCACCAAAACTCACTGCAACCCTTTCCTGAACATCCGCATTTCCCTTCGGCTGATCCTTGACACGAGCGCAAAGCTGATTCTGTGCTAGGGCTGGGCGATAAAACGGTATCGGTATTTATCGACGGTACACCATTGTCGGTAACGTTATAAAAAAAATTCAATATAGCGTTCAATATTTTTCAGGTCTGTGACGTAGACTAGCCTACCTTATACGCTGAGTTTCGGTTAATTTATGAGACGTCACGCGCAGGCGGCTCCGTGTCGTGATTATATTGTCTGCTATATTTACTTCTTATTTATTAAAGTCCGCGTGAACCGGAAGTTGCAAACGACTTTTCTCAAGTGTTGTAAGTGAAAGGGAATATTGAACAGAGGGTTTTACTTTAGCGCTCCTCCTCTCCATCTCTCGCCCATAGCAGAGTTAAGCGTTTAACCAACCCAAGCCGTCTAGCCTACGACATCAGAAAAATACCCATTCCAGACCGGAGGTAACTTTTCAGACTTGATTAAAGATAACCACGGCAAACTATTTTTTTCTGTGTATTAACTTGCACGGATTAATTGTTCACCACAAGTCTAGTAATATCCGCAAACAAAGTAAATAGGGTCAATTTTGATTTCATGCCGACTTTAAATCCAGGCAATTGTTTGATGAAACATTGATTAAAATTTAGATACAATAAATACAAAACGAAATTCACTTTAAAGAAAGGCTTTGTGCCTTCTGTTTGAGGTGAAAGTTTTAAAGCAGTCTTTTAGTGAAGTTAGGGTTAGGGTTAGGGCTGCACAGCAGCGGCCGGTGCAGTCGATGTTTGTTGTCCTCCCATGTGTGCCCGCGCAGATACGCAGTACGTGTTACGTAGGCAGGTTATAGATAACGGAAGGAGGGGAATAACAGCGAGCTCATCAGACGTTTCCTAAAAATAAACATTGTTCACGAGTCCCGCAGCTCGAGTCCGAGTCGAGTCTGAAGTCGCACTCGAGTCCGAGTCTCAAACTCGAGTCCCCATCTCTGGTTTGGACCAATATCAGTGCAGCGCGAGCCGATCTTGATCAAGCGACACTGTTACTACAGCGCTAACAGATCCAGTAAAGAAAGCATTTGAATCCGCCACTGAAGTAATAACATCGCTGCGAGATCTAGTGAGGAGCATTCAGATTTCTCTGTTATTAACGGATCAAACAGCGCTGACGTGGAAACCAGGAGACACATTGTGCCGTGAATGAACTAGTTACCTTATTTTCCGGACTATAAGGCCCACTTTTTTTCATAGTTTGGCTGGTCCTGCGACTTATAGTCAGGTGCGACTTATTTATAAAAATGAATTAATACTAACTGAGATGAACCAAGAGAAAACATTCCCGTCTGCAGCCGCGAGAGGGCGCACTAGTTAGCGGAGTTGTTCAGAAGCGACACCAAGGAAGAACTCGATGTATTCAGTGTTGAGGAGTGAGATCGGGAGCTGGTGAACTTGCTGACCGGTAACTTGTTGGACTCGCTGGCTAATGTTAGTTTAGCCTATTCAGCCTCCCAGGTATATGTTCTGTGTGCTGTTGTGCAGCTGAATAACTGTTAATGTGTTACGCTAACACACCGGACACTATTCAGCTGTTGTTCTGTGTGCTGTTGTGTAGCTGAATAACTGTTAATGTGTTACGCTAACACACCGGACACTATTCAGCTGGTGTTCTGTGTGCTGTTGTGCAGCTGAATAACTGTTAATGTGTTACGCTAACACACCAGACACTATTCAGCTGGTGTTCTGTGTGCTGTTGTGCAGCTGAATAACTGTTAATGTGTTACGCTAACACACCGGACACTATTCAGCTGGTGTTCTGTGTGCTGTTGTGCAGCTGAATAACTGTTAATGTGTTACGCTAACACACCGGACACTATTCAGCTGGTGTTCTGTGTGCTGTTGTGCAGCTGAATAACTGTTAATGTGTTACGCTAAAACACCGGACACTATTCAGCTGGTGTTCTGTGTGCTGTTGTGCAGCTGAATAACTGTTAATGTGTTACGCTAACACACCAGACACTATTCAGCTGGTGTTCTGTGTGCTGTTGTGTAGCTGAATAACTGTTAATGTGTTACGCTAACACACCAGACACTATTCAGCTGGTGTTCTGTGTGCTGTTGTGCAGCTGAATAACTGTTAATGTGTTACGCTAAAACACCGGACACTATTCAGCTGGTGTTCTGTGTGCTGTTGTGCAGCTGAATAACTCGCCTTTCCAGATTAAATGTCTGTTCTTGGTCTTGGATTTTGTTAAATAAATTTCTAAATAAATGCGACTTATAGTCCAGTGCGACTTATATATGTTTTTTTCCTCTTCATAACGCATTTTTTGACTGATGCGACTTATAATACGTAGCGACTTATAGTCCGGAAAACACGGTATAGGCTTTAAATCCACAGAACTGCAACATTCACCATGGATTTACTGTAGTAACCCTAACTGTAAGGTAACCATGGAAGTTAGGTAGGAATAGTAAAATGATTTCAAGTACGTCACATCTTTTTCCAGCACTTCAAAACTCAAATATTATCATATTTAAATGTTATTTTTAATGTGATGACCAAAACATTATTTGTTCATCCTTCAAAGATTACCCCCATTTATAAAAACTAAGTTTCAAGATGTAGGAAAACTCACACTTATTTAAAAATAAAAAAAAATGTATTATTGTTTTTTAAATCAAGGAAATTTCTTTGGCATTTCTTTCTTTTTGCTGTATCGAAAATGTACCTAACCGTGACACCACTGTGTCGTATCGAACCGTGCATTTTGTGAACCGCTACACCGCTACAGATGTGGATCTAGCTCAAAGTTCGCCTTGATTGTTCTACGTTTACACTTTTACATTGCACACATTTTGTAACATTTTAAGTTCATGAGTTTCTTTAACGCTTACTTTTTTATCTTAAAATAAGACATATAGAGAAGATATTTTTGTGTACATTTTATTATTGACTGCTAAAACTAATATAATTTGTTGTTTGCCTTAATAATGTGGATAAATAAAATAAAAAACAGTGGTTTAAATTCAAACTTTTCTACTTGTCTTTAAAAAAAAAAAGGTTATAAAAAATGTCAATAACTATCAATACCGCTATATTTTTAGCTATATCGCACAGCCCTATTCTGTGCTAGTTTGATCTATTTAATGTTATTAAAATGTTACGGATTTATGTAGCCAATGAAACTCTATACAATTACAGTATATATTTTGAAACAAAGGTCTTGTTAATGATTTTCCGTTTTGTTGAAGGTAATTAGGCCTAAATCAGCAGTTGTTCAACAACTGAAGAATATCTAGGAGCCGAAGCCACAGTAATAATGACCAATGCGGACTCGTACAGCTCTTGACATGGCATGGTTACATTCAGATGGTTATTGTAAAAAATGTAGAGATAATCACCATATTTATAATTAAACTGTCATTTTTTAAAATATGGTATTAGTCATATTATATAATCATAGCTATCATGTTATTGTTATCACAGTAAAGCCATATTACATTTGTTTTTAAATTACTTTTTTATTTATTTAAGATCGACATAGGCCTACATTAATGAAGGTGTTTTAACTGAATAAAAATAAAATTATTTGATGTATTAAAAGAAACAGAAAATAGTACAAACTTTGTTCAAGTAAGTGTTTTGATCAAGCATTAACTTACATATTACACAAACGTTTTACTTTAATTAAAGGATTTGTATAATCAATAATCTCAATATTACCTCATACATTTATTTTCCAAAAAAGGGTTTCTCCATCAGTGTTCAATAAAAAGACACATAGAGCTCCGTTACATCCCGTTTCAAATGTACAAAATTATCTATAATGACTTTAAAGTAAAATATTTATTACAGAGGCTCAAGCATGAAACCAGTTAATTGTTTTGACCATCAGAAATGGAAAATAATAATTTGTGTTTAGGTGACAGCTTGATCCAAACATGCCATTTCTGGAAACTCTTCGTTTTGTTTTCATGATTATCTTATTATAAGACAGCGTGGTTTTATTGTTTACTTGATTTTGCTTTTATACATCTACAAGGACACTGAAGTTTAAGTTATCCTAATGTACGAGGTTAAACAACGTGACTCAAAACGTTATAGTTACTGAGATAAAGCCCTTGTGACAAATAGACACTTATATTTAAGTTGAAGTCCGTCCTCACCTGGCATCAGCCTCACTGACGGCCTCGATCAGCAGAGCCTCCAGCTGCGCCATTACTGTGAGCTAAACTGCGCCATTACTGTGAGCTAAACTGCGCCATTACTGTGAGCTACTGCGTCCACGCCATGTTTCCACAGTCTAAACTCTCAGCGAAAAGGACTCAAAAGGTTCTTAAGCATGTTTTTGTTTTTGTCTTTGTTTGGATGAAGTTCCATCCTGATCAAGAATGTTTTCCTCACACCGCTGTCATCCAAAACAAAATTCCCTCCATTCTGTTTTTCCGCTCCGGCCAAACGACGCAGCGCCACCTGCCGTCGCGGAGGTGTAGTGACTCACAGCGCCACCTGCCGTCGCGGAGGTGTAGTGACTCACAGCGCCACCTGCCGTCGCGGAGGCTGATGTTTGGATAATGTCAATAAAAGCTGCGTTCGTTGCATTTTAACAGTTAGATTCATAGAAGTTCAGACCACCTACTTTGGAACAAAAATGTTTTAAAATTCAGACAAGAAATATGAACTGCTGATCTTAAAATGGTAAATCTGTTGATGATAAATCAGTCTGGCACACTGACTGGTGTCCACGCGGTGGCGCTGTGGTGCAGCTCAGTGTGAGCGCGTCCTCGGAAGTTCAGGGTTCGGTTCATGAAGAGCCGCGAGTGAATCTGAGAGTTACTAAATACATCTCACAGCATCCAGCTAAAGGCACAAAATAATTCTCATGAAATCATCATTAAAGCTCTGACAAAACAATGCGTCAGCGTAGAAAAGTGAGGACATCGTGGAAATATTTTGTATTGAGAAGAAAAGAGATACAGGCATGAATTATTCGTTCACGATGAAACCAGTAACATGCGTTACGGAACTAAATATATTTAATGTGCAGACACAGTTAAGTTAGGCTATTTTTGTTATAGTTGTATTGGTGTTTTGTGTATCATTTATGTAATCTGTGTGACTGTCAGCAGAGGGCAGCACTTTCCTCTCACCATCAGATCCACACATAAATACCAACGAGAAAGAACACAAGCGACCCATAATGCACTGCAACCAGTGAGAATTGCCAGTCATCTTCTGTATTCTTGTGTGCGGTGTGGATTCAAGCGAGTTTCTTATGTACATGCCTGACTATCGCTTAACGAGACCGAACTCCAGAATCTGAGCGTCAACATGAAAGAAGCGACGGCGAAGAAACGCGAGAAAGCGCGCGCGGATAAAGATGTGGAAGATGTGGAGATGAAGGAGGACGAGCACGAGCAGCGCGCGCCCCGCGAGCAGGACCAGCTCACCCTGGACGGTCTGAACATGACTTATCATAACCATAACCGATCTCGCTTTACGCCATAACAACATTAGCGTTAGCCTCAGTGATCAGTGATGAGAAGTCATGACAGTCAGCACGACACCGGCTTCTTCTGTGGTCTGTCGCTGTCGACTGTGTATTATGATGAGTTCGGCGTGTTGTTGGGAATCTGATCACGGTCTGGTGCCAGTAATATAGCAGAGCTGTGTGTGGACGAGCATAGAAGCAGAGCTTTCGAGAAACAGTCTCACTCACATTAAAATAAAATGCTAAGTTAGTGTCAGTCAGTGAAGTCTTTATTTACATCGGCTGTACTTCAGACCTCGAAGACAGCAGCGCCACAGTCCAGGTTAGGGTTAGGGTTCGCCGTGATGTCCTCGTCCAGCGCAGCTCTAGAATGCTGTCAGCTCAGCAGATCTGCGATATTGATGAGTATATAATAACACACGGTGGATGTCGTCATTAATGTGCGTCTCCAGGTCAGCTCGGCCATCACGTGTTCATGATGTTACTGCAGAGATCCACCGATTAATGTCATCTAAATTAGTGCCGAACTTTATTACACACACAATAATTTCAACAAATATAGCAAAAATAATTGTAAAGATGGGTACGCTTGACATTTTTTACACTTATTTTTCAAATGGCATTGAATATTGCATTGTATAACCTTAACAACAATTTGCTTGCATCAAAATAATAATGATTGTTAGGCTCAGTGTTCTTATAGAGTTGGTGTTGGGTTAGAGTTAGATTAGGGTTAGAGTTAGATTAGATTATAGTTAGATTATGGTTAGATTAGGGTTAGATTAGGGTTTAGTTTTTACCCTCTAGTAATCGTGAAGGCATTGATTAGCTTGATCAGGTTAGGGTTAGATTAGATGATTAACCCTAGATTAGATTAACCCTAACCCTGAGGTTAGATCAGCCCTTCGGGACCCAGGCTGATGTAGGCTGTGACGACGTGTGTATACAATGTTAAAAAAATAAATAACCCTTATATTATGAAACGGCTTGTTTTGGATTAGAAAAGCAGTTTAAGTCGGTGTATTAAAGAGATGATGATGATGATGATGATGATGATGATGTAACCCACAGCAGAGCGTGACGGAGATAGGCTTATTAGAGGGAATCTCAGGAACACATTCACTCCCGAGTCTCTGTTTCCCCTGCGACTGCAAGAGACGTGTGTAATGTGATGAGTGTTTGAGTTCTGCTCGCCTGACGTGTGTGTGTGTGTGTGTGCAGATATCAAGGAGCACGTGAAGCAGATCGAGAAGGCGGTCCTGGGGAAGGAGCCGAGGTTTGTTCTGCGGGCGCTGAGAGCGCTGCCCTCCACCAGCCGGAGACTCAACCCTAATGTCCTCCACAGGGCCGTGACGGGGTTCTTCACCGCCAACACCCTGAGCAAAGAGTTCCTGCTCGGCTTCCTCGATCAGGTCACACACACACACACACACACACCAGCATCTCTTTCTCTCTCTCTCTCTCTCACACACACACACACACACACACCAGCATCTCACACACACACACACACACACCAGCATCTCTCACACACACACACACACACACACCAGCATCTCTCTCACACACACACACACCAGCATCTCTCTCACACACACACACACCAGCATCTCTCTCACACACACACACACACCAGCATCTCTCTCACACACACACAGACACACCAGCATCTCTCTCACACACACACACACACCAGCATCTCTCTCACACGCACACACACACACACCAGCATCTCTCTCTCTCACACACACACACACCAGCATCTCTCTCTCTCTCTCTCACACACACACACACACACACACACACACACACACACACACCAGCATCTCTCTCTCATACACACACACACACACACACCAACACAAGCCAGGAAAGAGCAGGAGACAAAGTGCAAAAAAGCGTAAAAAGTAAAAAGCGCTGTATAAATAGATGTTTTTATCCGGATTACGTTCTGCAGTGAGTCCAGCTCCGTCCCTTAGTACCGGATTACGATCTGCAGTGAGTCCAGCTCCGTCCCTTAGTACCGGATTACGTTCTGCAGTGAGTCCAGCTCCGCCCCTTAGTACCGGATTACGTTCTGCAGTGAGTCCAGCTCCGCCCCTTAGTACCGGATTACGTTCTGCAGTGAGTCCAGCTCCGTCCCTTAGTACCGGATTACGTTCTGCAGTGAGTCCAGCTCCGTCCCTTAGTACCGGATTACGTTCTGCAGTGAGTCCAGCTCCGCCCCTTAGTACCGGATTACGTTCTGCAGTGAGTCCAGCTCCGCCCCTTAGTACCGGATTACGTTCTGCAATGAGTCCAGCTCCGCCCCTTAGTACCGGATTACGTTCTGCAGTGAGTCCAGCTCCGCCCCTTAGTACCGGATTACGTTCTGCAGTGAGTCCAGCTCCGTCCCTTAGTACCGGATTACGTTCTGCAATGAGTCCAGCTCCGCCCCTTAGTACCGGATTACGTTCTGCAATGAGTCCAGCTCCGCCCCTTAGTACCGGATTACGTTCTGCAGTGAGTCCAGCTCCGCCCCTTAGTACCGGATTACGTTCTGCAGTGAGTCCAGCTCCGTCCCTTAGTACCGGATTACGTTCTGCAATGAGTCCAGCTCCGCCCCTTAGTACCGGATTACGTTCTGCAATGAGTCCAGCTCCGCCCCTTAGTACCGGATTACGTTCTGCAGTGAGTCCAGCTCCGCCCCTTAGTACTGGATTACGTTCTGCAGTGAGTCCAGCTCCGCCCCTTAGTACCGGATTACGTTCTGCAGTGAGTCCAGCTCCGCCCCTTAGTACCGGATTACGTTCTGCAGTGAGTCCAGCTCCGCCCCTTAGTACCGGATTACGTTCTGCAGTGAGTCCAGCTCCGTCCCTTAGTACCGGATTACGTTCTGCAATGAGTCCAGCTCCGCCCCTTAGTACCGGATTACGTTCTGCAGTGAGTCCAGCTCCGCCCCTTAGTACCGGATTACGTTCTGCAGTGAGTCCAGCTCCGCCCCTTAGTACCGGATTACGATCTGCAGTGAGTCCAGCTCCGCCCCTTAGTACCGGATTACGTTCTGCAGTGAGTCCAGCTCCGCCCCTTAGTACCGGATTACGTTCTGCAGTGAGTCCAGCTCCGTCCCTTAGTACCGGATTACGTTCTGCAGTGAGTCCAGCTCCGCCTCTTAGTACCGGATTACGTTCTGCAGTGAGTCCAGCTCCGTCCCTTAGTACTGGATTACGTTCTGCAGTAAGTCCAGCTCCGTCCCTTAGTACCGGATTACGTTCTGCAGTGAGTCCAGCTCCGCCCCTTAGTACCGGATTACGTTCTGCAGTGAGTCCAGCTCCGTCCCTTAGTACCGGATTACGTTCTGCAGTGAGTCCAGCTCCGTCCCTTAGTACCGGATTACGTTCTGCAGTGAGTCCAGCTCCGTCCCTTAGTACCGGATTACGTTCTGCAGTGAGTCCAGCTCCGCCCCTTAGTACTGGATTACGTTCTGCAGTGAGTCCAGCTCCGTCCCTTAGTACCGGATTACGTTCTGCAGTGAGTCCAGCTCCGTCCCTTAGTACCGGATTACGTTCTGCAGTGAGTCCAGCTCCGCCCCTTAGTACCGGATTACGTTCTGCAGTGAGTCCAGCTCCGTCCCTTAGTACCGGATTACGATCTGCAGTGAGTCCAGCTCCGCCCCTTAGTACTGGATTACGTTCTGCAGTGAGTCGAGCTCCGTCCCTTAGTACCGGATTACGTTCTGCAGTGAGTCCAGCTCCGCCCCTTAGTACCGGATTACGTTCTGCAGTGAGTCCAGACTTTTTTACCCCTGGACGAGTACAAATCCAACAAGTGTTATTATAACAGCAGTTTCTCAGAATATCTACGTTGTGTCGTTAATTCATTGATCGAGGTACTGTCTGTTTTTCCCGTGGGAAGTTGGCAACTGTGTTTTAAATTGCCTAGTAGTAACCATACACATCTTTTTAGTGTTTTTGATACTGCGCAATTACTGAAAGCAAAACATTCAAGGTATTTGGGAGAAGATGCCGATTTTGTCCATTTTTTTTTTTCTTCCATTACACACATGCCAGAGCATGAACTGAGTGTTTCTCACAGCAGTTGCAGCTTTACCCTGCAGGCAATCTTAGACGGGGAGTAAAAATGGTTCATTGAACAAACAAAATTGACACACCCAAAGTAAAAATGGCTGCAGCTCTACAAGATCAGTCCTGGTCTCTTTTGAAAGCAGACACTTGAAGATTCCTTGATCTTTTTTATATCCTCACACACGTTCAAGAGTGGTAGAGGGCTGACAATAAAGAGCTGTGACTTCTGTCCGATCTCCCCTCGTGTGAAAATCTCTGAAATGAAAACGGGTAGCCTTCAATACCCTTCAATGCAGGAACACATTATTGTAAGGAACCGAATTTGGGCTCTTTATCCTATTTTTGCAAATAATGTCCATCGGTCAAAAAGTAGCTTGAATCGCTTAACATTGAGCGCAGAGGTTTATTGCAGGCCTAAAATGAAAGGCGAGTTGCTGTTGATTAGTAACAGAAGTGTGTGTCGTCCTCCAGCCGGCGGAGAACGAGGGCGATGTGCAGTTCAGGCCCCGCACAGGTAAAGCGGCCGCTACTCCACTGCTGCCCGAGGCCGAGGCCTATCTCCAGCTGCTCATGGTGGTCTACCTCACCAACAACCAGCGCTACGCAGAGGTCAACACACACACACTATATAGCTCATCTGTTGGAACTTCAATTATTCAATCGTCCAAATAATCATTAGTTGCAGGCCTAAAATGCTCTGATTTCACCCATGAACAGGCTCAGAAAGTCTCGGATGACCTTCTGCAGAAGATCGGCTCTCAGAACCGCCGGGCTTTGGACTTAGTGGCTGCCAAGTGTTACTACTACCATTCCCGTGTGTACGAGTTCCTGAACCAGCTCGATGTGGCCCGCAGGTGAGCCGCTTTTCCACAATAGCTCGCGGTTCAGCTTGAGGAGTGTGTTTCATGCGTTGTGTTGTTCCCCAGTTTCCTGCACACGCGCTTGAGGACCGCGACGCTACGCCGTGATGCTGACGGTCAGGCCACGCTCCTCAACCTGCTTCTGCGCAACTACTTGCAGTACAATTTATATGACCAGGCTGAGAAACTTGTGTCCAAATCTGTGTTCCCCGAGCTGGCCAATAACAACGAGTGGGCTCGCTATCTGTACTACACCGGTGAGTGAAGCAGCAGCTTTGGGAATTAAATCAGAATTAAATCCAATGAGGGGGAGAAACTGAGTCCCAATCGAACTAACCCAACAGTCTAACTCCCAAATCAAATGCAGTGCTTTACCGTCAAATGTTCAGGTCCATGAGACAAAATGTTGTATTAGTAAATGGCGTATTAATATTGTGACATTATTATTATTATTAAGTGTTTGGCTGGTTTCAGGGCGGATCAAGGCCATCCAGCTGGAGTATTCAGAAGCCAGGAGGACTCTCACTAACGCCCTGCGTAAAGCTCCTCAACACACCGCAGTGGGCTTCAAGCAGACCGTGAGTGTCTCTCGCTCTCTCTCTCTCTGTGTGTGTGTGTGCTGTGATGCAGACCGTGAGTGTCTCTCGCTCTCTCTCTCTCTGTGTGTGTGCTGTGTGTGTGTGCTGTGATGCAGACCGTGAGTGTCTCTCTCTCCGCTGTGTGTGTGTGCTGTGATTCAGACCGTGAGTGTCTCTCTCTCCGCTGTGTGTGTGTGCTGTGATTCAGACCGTGAGTGTCTCTCGCTCTCTCTCTCTCTGTGTGTGTGCTGTGTGTGTGTGCTGTGATGCAGACCGTGAGTGTCTCTCGCTCTCTCTCTCTCTGTGTGTGTGCTGTGTGTGTGTGTGTGTGTGCTGTGATGCAGACCGTGAGTGTCTCTCTCTCCGCTGTGTGTGTGTGTGTGTGCTGTGATGCAGACCGTGAGTGTCTCTCTCTCCGCTGTGTGTGTGTGCTGTGATTCAGACCGTGAGTGTCTCTCTCTCCGCTGTGTGTGTGTGTGTGCTGTGATGCAGACCGTGAGTGTCTCTCTCCGCTGTGTGTGTGTGTGTGCTGTGATGCAGACCGTGAGTGTCTCTCTCCGCTGTGTGTGTGTGCAGGTTCATAAGCTGCTGATCGTGGTGGAGTTGTTGCTGGGTGAGATTCCAGACCGTCTGCAGTTTCGTCAGCCGTCTCTCAAGAGATCTCTCATGCCCTACTTCCTGCTCACACAGGGTAACTCTTCACCCGCTGCACACGCTTCACGAACATGCCACTGCCCTTCTGAGGTGTAACGGTACATCGCGATTCAGTAGCGTGTCAAGATGCGTCATGGATATGAAAAATGGCTTGCGATATAATGCATGTACAGTTCGCTGTACAGTGTCGAGTCTGTCCAACAGAAAGGGCTGAGCTCCAGAGGGACTAGTTAACTAGTGGAAGAATCCGAGATCACGACGACTTATTTGATCTGTCATGTGAATCAAGCATCGACATGCATCATCTGAGCCGCGTATTTAAATCACTAAATGATATCACAATCATAGTTTTAATAAGTCAGTTGTGCACCCTTCATGTCGTCGTCTGAGAGGCCAAACACTTCAGATACGAGTGGATCCTGAAAGTCTGTGTAGAAATGATTAAATCTAACATACCTTACTTGACTTGTTTAAGTGTGTAATCAGCATCACTATTTTAAACCTTAATTGATAAATGTATGTGATCAGTGAAGTTGTGAAGGATGTATTTTAGTGTACGGTTTCTCCTCTGGTGTCACTGAACACTTCCGCGGTCCATCCCTGATCCATTACATCACTCTGCACTTTCATTGACCACTTTTTACAAGTAAAAGAAAAATAAGTTTCCATTTGTATTACAAGTAATTAAGCTTCAAATTCTTACCTTCTGGCCTATCTAGCGGTGAGAACCGGAAATCTTGCCAAATTTAACCAGGCGTTGGATCAGTTTGGAGAGAAGTTCCAGACAGACGGCACTTACACACTGATCATCCGCCTCAGACACAACGTCATCAAAACCGGTGAGTTCTGCTTCTCTCCCTTTACTTGCATTCTTTATAATGAGCAGCCCGCACGAGTTCAGACTAGATGCTCTTCCGGCTGCTTTCAGACTCTAGTAGTGACGGAGAATCATTTCATAAACGTGAACGAAATTGATGCGCGTCAGAGGCGAAAGTTTCGAAACCCGTTGGTGGCCATCTTTTTACAAGATGTGTGATGTTGATGGATCATTTATCGAGAGAGTCACCGCTCCGTATTTGCTCTGGAGAGAAGAGCGGTGGCGTAGGGATCATCGTCGCCGTATTTGGGTCCACCAGACCCTTCGGAGGCGAACCCAGTTTAGCGAGTTTTTCACCATTTGCTCCAGGAGCTGCGCCTGGTGACGGCGATACTTCCGCCTGTCCCGCGCCCAGTTTGATGACCTGCTGTCCCGCATCGGAGCGATCATAATCCTATGTCAATTTATGCTACCTGAAGCAAGCAGGCTCCTGATTGGTTAACGCGGCGCGAATTGACAGAAGTTCAAGTTTTTCAACTCGGGCGGCAGACGCGAATTCACGTCAAACGCGTGAATGCACAAAAAGCACTATAAAATCATTTGCGCGTAACGCACCAGATGCTCAATTCGCACCATTCGCACAAACGAGGCGTATTCGCGTCTACCGCGCCACACTCTACGCCTCATTCGTGCCGCAGGATTTTTTTACGCGCGTAACGCGTCTTTGCATTGACTTAACATTGAAATCACTCGCGCCTTACGCGCTATTCGCATCCGGTGTGAACGCACCATGAGTGTAAAGCAGACCGACTGGGGTTCAGGCGCGGGTTACTCGACTGAAAACACTCCAAGGACAATTCTGCAGAAATATCTACATTTTCAGATTTGTCACTATTTTATGTCAGTTTGGAGAGTACATGTAAAGGGGTTCAGAACTGTGGAATTAGAATCAAGAATCAGGAAACATGCCATTTTTTTCCTAAATGAACGCATGACGGCCGGATGAGTGTCCAGTGTGACTCAGGAGTTAGGGTTCCCGCTCGTGTGTGTGAGTGAATGCTAGCCTTTTTTAGGCAGCTGGATCCGTAACGCCGTGTGTGTGACGCGTTCCCGTGTGTGTGACGTGTGTGATGTGTTTGGTTTAGGGGTGAGAATGATCAGCCTGTCGTACTCACGGATCTCTCTGGCGGACATCGCTCAGAAGCTGCAGCTGGACAGTCCTGAAGATGCCGAGTTCATCGTGGCCAAGGTGAGTGTTCCGCTCGTCTGACCAGCACACACACACACACACACACACACACTCACACTCACACTCACACTCACTCACTGACTTGTGTATCTCCAGGCCATCCGTGACGGTGTGATTGAGGCCAGCATAAACCACGAGAAAGGTTACGTTCAGTCTAAGGAGACCATGGACATCTACAGCACTCGAGAGCCTCAGCTCGCCTTCCACCAGCGCATCTCCTTCTGTCTGGATATACACAACATGTCTGTCAAGGTACGGGAAACGTATCAAAATAGTTCATTTTAAAACGAGAAAGAATTGTGTATAGTGTCTTGAACCCATTCGGTTGAATTACAATGTGAATCTCATTCACCGACTGCCTATATCTCAGCATTGCGTGAGCTTCTCCCATAGCTATCAGTCACAAATAATTGTTATTAGTATATCATATTTGTATTATTAGTAATGAGTTCCTTAAAATACCTTGTAGATATTAGCATATAGCATGTAGGTTTCGTGTTGCTCAAACGGTAGAGCGGTGGCGCTTGCAATGCCAAGGTCATGGGTTCATTTCCCAGGGAATGTAAATGTGTACTTGAAATGCAAGTCACTTTGGATAAAAGCGTCTGCCGAATGCATTAATGTAAATGTAGGTGATTGTATCAATGTTTTTTTCTGACACTTTCTCAAGCGTTCATTTTCTGAATTTCCACGCATTGCTGAGGCTCAAGCCCTGTGAAAGGCCTTTTATAACATTCATGTTCTAAATGTTGATTTATTAATTTGATATACTTAGACTTCAGAAATATGTGTATGTATTGTGCGTGTGCAAACGGATGTAATGACGGTGTCAGAGGCGATCTGCTCGTTCGCTCTGTGGGTTACAGTTCTGTTAACATTATCCACACGATTCTGTGCAGGCCATGAGATTCCCACCGAAGGCGTACAACAAGGACCTGGAGTCGGCTGAGGTGAGAGAGACACACACACACACACACACACACACACACACACACAGTTGTTGACAGCTGGTCTGCTTGTGTTGACAGGAGAGAAGAGAGCGGGAACAGCAGGATCTGGAGTTTGCTAAAGAGATGGCAGAAGATGATGATGACAGTTTCCCATGAGTCTGCAGTGTCTCGTGTTCTTTTTTCCTCATATCTTATTTTGTTTCGTTCCCGAATCTTTGCAAATAGCCGTCTGTTCCTCACAGGTGCTTCAGCTTTGCTCTTATTGTAATCCATGAATGTACTGTGTGATGTAACATAAACGCATCAGTTCTCTGCTTTGAAAATTAATGGATGCTTGTTTTTTTTCCTCCAATACATGCATCAGTTTTATACTCCAATATATATCAGTTATATGTGGTTTGCAGCAATAAATCTCAATTAAACAAGTGTCTTGTTAGAAAGTATTGAATTGTGAAAAGCATTGTCTTGCTTTACCAATTTAACAAAATGGACAATTTAAATGATTTAAATTGAACTTTACTCAACATTTATTTATAAAACACTTTCAAACCATAAGAATGGACCAAAGTGCTGTACAGGGATAACATTACGAACATACAATGCCAACAGCATGACAGCAATATGAATCATACAATGAAATCACTCACGTAACTCAGTCCTGGAGGCCCGCTGTCCTGCAGTTTAGCTCCAGCACTGATCAAACACACCTGAACTGATCAAACACACCTGAACAAGCCAATCAATGTCTTCAGGATCACTAAAACTCACAGCTAGGTGTGTTTGATCAGGGTTGGAGCGAAACTGCAGGACAGCGGCCCTCCAGGACCGAGTTTGAGAAACCCAATTAAATTAATACGTCTCTAAGTCCCGTAGACATTATCCGTAGTCATGGTCTCAGCCATCATCATTCATCAACTCAAGATTTTACTTCTCAGCTCTCCGTCGCTGCTCTTCCTCTGGACTTACTAAATCCCTGTATTGTATATTAGATTCTGGTCACATAGCAACCTAAAATTCAATGACAAAACTAAGGTTATTGTTTTCAGGCCACCATCCCTTTTAAAAAGTCTGAAGTGAGTCCACATTAATTCCATCTCATATTGTTAGAAATCTGGGTGTAAGTTTGATTCTTCGCTTGCATTAGTGAGTTGTATTACCAGCGACTGCTCTCAGCACTAAACACTGAAACTATAATGCATGCTTTAATAACCTCTCATCTCGACGACTACAACTCCTGTTAAAACTATCACTAGACTACAGTCTGTTCAGAATTCATCAATCAAGTCTCTAAATCTGATCACATGACTCCTCTGTTCTGTAGTCTACAGTGGTTACCTGTTCCTCTCCACATTCAGTATAAAATTATCTTGTTAACTTTTAAATGTTTTCATGGACTTGCTCCCCAGTATTTATCTGAGCTTCTGCCCTATGATTCCCTTCCTCGCTCTCGGACTGTTCCTCGTCTTCATCTTTCGTCGATGTGTGGAAGATCATTCGGAGTTGAGGCTCTGATCCCCTGGTGTCCTCTTCCTAACTCTTCTACTGTATCCTCATTCAAATCTCAACTAAAAACCTTTCTTATCTTACCGTATTTCCAACCCTCCCGTTTAGTGTTCTGCTTTTTTGTTACTGTATATTTACTATGTGATGCATACTGATGCTTGATGCTGTGTTTTTGTTTTCTTCTTGTACAGAAACCTTGAGCTTGGGAAAGGTGCTTTATAAATAAAATGTATTATTATTATGTCCCTTTTAAAAATGCCCATAGTTGAAGATTTTATGAACTGAGGCAAGGCATTCCAAAGTGTAGGAGGCGCAACGAAAAGGCCTGATCTCCACGCTTTGTTTTTCTCATAATAAAATCAAAGGCTTCGGTTAAATGTTTGAGTGATGAGCATTTTCCAGATGAATGTTTAGAATTGCAGAAGTGGCGGCTTCCTTCCCATCCGGAAGTGCATGTCTTCCACTTGTGAAGAACTGAAGTGGGAGTGTGTGTGCTCAATAAAATAAATACCAAACCAGAGCAGAATATTGCTTCAGTGTGTCCAGTATTTAGTAAAGTTGTAAAGATAAGAGTGGTGTAGGAGATCTTCTAACCTCAGTGAAGAGTCGTCTGCTTGCACTGCTCCTCTGGTTGATCTCGATGTTATAGAGTCATAAACATGTGATTGGCATTGTCCAGCATTGGCTGATATCTTCTCCTCATGCCTCTCTCCCACCCAGTCCTGACTCTAGCCAAGCATCAAGCTGGCTTTCCCACCGCCTGTTCCCATCCCTCATATTAACTCTCAGACTCCAGCACATAAGAGGTCACGTGACGGAAAACTGCACAGTATCCCCGAGTCTCCTGAGGTCACATGACTGATGAAGAACTGCACAGCATCCCTGAGTCTCCTGAGGTCACATGACTGATGAAGAACTGCACAGTATCCCCGAGTCTCCTGAGGTCACATGACTGATGAAGAACTGCACAGCATCCCCGAGTCTCCTGAGGTCACGTGACTGATGAAGAACTGCAGAGCATCCCCGAGTCTCCTGAGGTCACGTGACTGATGAAGAACTGCACAGCATCCCCGAGTCTCCTGAGGTCACGTGACTGATGGAGAACTGCACAGCATCCCCGAGTCTCCTGAGGTCACGTGACTGATGGAGAACTGCACAGCATCCCCGAGTCTCCTGAGGTCACATGACTGATGAAGAACTGCACAGCATCCCCGAGTCTCCTGAGGTCACATGACTGATGAAGAACTGCACAGCATCCCCGAGTCTCCTGAGGTCACATGACTGATGAAGAACTGCACAGCATCCCCGAGTCTCCTGAGGTCACGTGACTGATGAAGAACTGCACAGCATCCCCGAGTCTCCTGAGGTCACGTGACTGATGAAGAACTGCACAGCATCCCCGAGTCTCCTGAGGTCACGTGACTGATGAAGAACTGCACAGCATCCCCGAGTCTCCTGAGGTCACATGACTGATGAAGAACTGCACAGCATCCCAGAGTCTCCTGAGGTCACATGACTGATGAAGAACTGCACAGCATCCCCGAGTCTCCTGAGGTCACATGACTGATGAAGAACTGCACAGCATCCCAGAGTCTCCTGAGGTCACATGACTGATGAAGAACTGCACAGCATCCCCGAGTCTCCTGAGGTCACGTGACTGATGAAGAACTGCACAGCATCCCCGAGTCTCCTGAGGTCACGTGACTGATGAAGAACTGCACAGCATCCCAGAGTCTCCTGAGGTCACATGACTGATGAAGAACTGCACAGCATCCCCGAGTCTCCTGAGGTCACATGACTGATGAAGAACTGCACAGCATCCCAGAGTCTCCTGAGGTCACATGACTGATGAAGAACTGCACAGCATCCCCGAGTCTCCTGAGGTCACGTGACTGATGAAGAACTGCACAGCATCCCCGAGTCTCCTGAGGTCACGTGACTGATGAAGAACTGCACAGCATCCCCGAGTCTCCTGAGGTCACATGACTGATGGAGAACTGCACAGCATCCCCGAGTCTCCTGAGGTCACATGACTGATGAAGAACTGCACAGCATCCCCGAGTCTCCTGAGGTCACGTGACTGATGAAGAACTGCACAGCATCCCCGAGTCTCCTGAGGTCACGTGACTGATGAAGAACTGCACAGCATCCCCGAGTCTCCTGAGGTCACGTGACTGATGAAGAACTGCACAGCATCCCAGAGTCTCCTGAGGTCACATGACTGATGGAGAACTGCACAGCATCCCCGAGTCTCCTGAGGTCACATGACTGATGAAGAACTGCACAGCATCCCCGAGTCTCCTGAGGTCACATGACTGATGAAGAACTGCACAGCATCCCAGAGTCTCCTGAGGTCACATGACTGATGAAGAACTGCACAGCATCCCCGAGTCTCCTGAGGTCACATGACTGATGGAGAACTGCACAGCATCCCAGAGTCTCCTGAGGTCACATGACTGATGGAGAACTGCACAGCATCCCCGAGTTTCCTGAGGTCACATGACTGATGAAGAACTGCACAGCATCCCCGACTCTCCTGAGGTCACATGACTGATGGAGAACTGCACAGCATCCCCGAGTCTCCTGAGGTCACATGACTGATGGAGAACTGCACAGCATCCCCGAGTCTCCTGAGGTCACATGACTGATGGAGAACTGCACAGCATCCCCGAGTCTCCTGAGGTCACATGACTGATGGAGAACTGCACAGCATCCCCGAGTCTCCTGAGGTCACATGACTGATGGAGAACTGCACAGCATCCCAGAGTCTCCTGAGGTCACATGACTGATGGAGAACTGCACAGCATCCCCGACTCTCCTGAGGTCACATGACTGATGGAGAACTGCACAGCATCCCCGAGTCTCCTGAGGTCACATGACTGATGGAGAACTGCACAGCATCCCCGAGTCTCCTGAGGTCACATGACTGATGGAGAACTGCACAGCATCCCAGAGTCTCCTGAGGTCACATGACTGATGAAGAACTGCACAGTATCCCCGAGTCTCCTGAGGTCACATGACTGATGAAGAACTGCACAGCATCCCCGACTCTCCTGAGGTCACATGACTGATGGAGAACTGCACAGCATCCCCGAGTCTCCTGAGGTCACATGACTGATGGAGAACTGCACCTTCCCCGAGTCTCCTGAGGTCACATGACTGATGGAGAACTGCACAGCATCCCCGAGTCTCCTGAGGTCACATGACTGATGGAGAACTGCACCTTCCCCGTCTCCAGTCTCCTCTATTCATACTACTGGAGCCGGACCTGGAGTTTCCCAGCGGCAGCTTCCCCGTCTCCAGTCTCCTCTATTCATACTACTGGAGCCGGACCTGGTGTTTCCCAGCGGCAGCTTCCCCGTCTCCAGTCTCCTCTATTCATACTACTGGAGCCGGACCTGGAGTTTCCCAGCGGCAGCTTCCCCGTCTCCAGTCTCCTCTATTCATACTACTGGAGCCGGACCTGGAGTTTCCCAGCGGCAGCTTCCCCGTCTCCAGTCTCCTCTATTCATACTACTGGAGCCGGACCTGGAGTTTCCCAGCGGCAGCTTCCCCGTCTCCAGTCTCCTCTATTCATACTACTGGAGCCGGACCTGGAGTTTCCCAGCGGCACCTTCCCCATCTCCAGTCTCCTCTATTCATACTACTGGAGCCGGACCTGGAGTTTCCCAGCGGCAGCTTCCCCGTCTCCAGTCTCCTCTATTCATACTACTGGAGCCGGACCTGGAGTTTCCCAGCGGCAGCTTCCCCGTCTCCAGTCTCCTCTATTCATACTACTGGAGCCGGACCTGGAGTTTCCCAGCGGAAGCTTCCCCGTCTCCAGTCTCCTCTATTCATACTACTGGAGCCGGACCTAGAGTTTCCCAGCGGCAGCTTCCCCGTCTCCAGTCTCCTCTATTCATACTACTGGAGCCGGACCTGGTGTTTCCCAGCGGCAGCTTCCCCGTCTCCAGTCTCCTCTATTCATACTACTGGAGCCGGACCTGGAGTTTCCCAGCGGCAGCTTCCCCGTCTCCAGTCTCCTCTATTCATACTACTGGAGCCGGACCTGGTGTTTCCCAGCGGCAGCTTCCCCGTCTCCAGTCTCCTCTATTCATACTACTGGAGCCGGACCTGGAGTTTCCCAGCGGCAGCTTCCCCGTCTCCAGTCTCCTCTATTCATACTACTGGAGCCGGACCTGGTGTTTCCCAGCGGCAGCTTCCCCGTCTCCAGTCTCCTCTATTCATACTACTGGAGCCGGACCTGGAGTTTCCCAGCGGCAGCTTCCCCGTCTCCAGTCTCCTCTATTCATACTACTGGAGCCGGACCTGGATTTCCCAGCGGCAGCTTACCCGTCTCCAGTCTCCTCTATTCATACTACTGGAGCCGGACCTGGTGTTTCCCAGCGGCAGCTTCCCCGTCTCCAGTCTCCTCTATTCATACTACTGGAGCCGGACCTGGAGTTTCCCAGCGGCAGCTTCCCCGTCTCCAGTCTCCTCTATTCATACTACTGGAGCCGGACCTGGAGTTTCCCAGCGGCAGCTTCCCCGTCTCCAGTCTCCTCTATTCATACTACTGGAGCCGGACCTGGAGTTTCCCAGCGGCAGCTTCCCCGTCTCCAGTCTCCTCTATTCATACTACTGGAGCCGGACCTGGAGTTTCCCAGCGGAAGCTTCCCCGTCTCCAGTCTCCTCTATTCATACTACTGGAGCCGGACCTGGAGTTTCCCAGCGGCAGCTTCCCCGTCTCCAGTCTCCTCTATTCATACTACTGGAGCCGGACCTGGAGTTTCCCAGCGGCAGCTTCCCCGTCTCCAGTCTCCTCTATTCATACTACTGGAGCCGGACCTGGAGTTTCCCAGCGGAAGCTTCCCCGTCTCCAGTCTCCTCTATTCATACTACTGGAGCCGGACCTAGAGTTTCCCAGCGGCAGCTTCCCCGTCTCCAGTCTCCTCTATTCATACTACTGGAGCCGGACCTGGTGTTTCCCAGCGGCAGCTTCCCCGTCTCCAGTCTCCTCTATTCATACTACTGGAGCCGGACCTGGTGTTTCCCAGCGGCAGCTTCCCCGTCTCCAGTCTCCTCTATTCATACTACTGGAGCCGGACCTGGTGTTTCCCAGCGGCAGCTTCCCCGTCTCCAGTCTCCTCTATTCATACTACTGGAGCCGGACCTGGAGTTTCCCAGCGGCAGCTTCCCCGTCTCCAGTCTCCTCTATTCATACTACTGGAGCCGGACCTGGTGTTTCCCAGCGGCAGCTTCCCCGTCTCCAGTCTCCTCTATTCATACTACTGGAGCCGGACCTGGAGTTTCCCAGCGGAAGCTTCCCCGTCTCCAGTCTCCTCTATTCATACTACTGGAGCCGGACCTGGTGTTTCCCAGCGGCAGCTTCCCCGTCTCCAGTCTCCTCTATTCATACTACTGGAGCCGGACCTGGAGTTTCCCAGCGGCAGCTTCCCCGTCTCCAGTCTCCTCTATTCATACTACTGGAGCCGGACCTGGAGTTTCCCAGCGGCAGCTTCCCCGTCTCCAGTCTCCTCTATTCATACTACTGGAGCCGGACCTGGAGTTTCCCAGCGGCAGCTTCCCCGTCTCCAGTCTCCTCTATTCATACTACTGGAGCCGGACCTGGAGTTTCCCAGCGGCAGCTTCCCCGTCTCCAGTCTCTTCTATTCATACTACTGGAGCCGGACCTGGAGTTTCCCAGCGGCAGCTTCCCCGTCTCCAGTCTCCTCTATTCATACTACTGGAGCCGGACCTGGAGTTTCCCAGCGGCAGCCTCCCCGTCTCCAGTCTCCTCTATTCATACTACTGGAGCCGGACCTGGAGTTTCCCAGCGGCAGCTTCCCCGTCTCCAGTCTCCTCTATTCATACTACTGGAGCCGGACCTGGTGTTTCCCAGCGGCAGCTTCCCCGTCTCCAGTCTCCTCTATTCATACTACTGGAGCCGGACCTGGAGTTTCCCAGCGGCAGCTTCCCCGTCTCCAGTCTCCTCTATTCATACTACTGGAGCCGGACCTGGAGTTTCCCAGCGGCAGCTTCCCCGTCTCCAGTCTCCTCTATTCATACTACTGGAGCCGGACCTGGAGTTTCCCAGCGGCAGCTTCCCCGTCTCCAGTCTCCTCTATTCATACTACTGGAGCCGGACCTGGAGTTTCCCAGCGGAAGCTTCCCCGTCTCCAGTCTCCTCTATTCATACTACTGGAGCCGGACCTGGAGTTTCCCAGCGGCAGCTTCCCCGTCTCCAGTCTCCTCTATTCATACTACTGGAGCCGGACCTGGAGTTTCCCAGCGGAAGCTTCCCCGTCTCCAGTCTCCTCTATTCATACTACTGGAGCCGGACCTGGTGTTTCCCAGCGGCAGCTTCCCCGTCTCCAGTCTCCTCTATTCATACTACTGGAGCCGGACCTGGAGTTTCCCAGCGGCAGCTTCCCCGTCTCCAGTCTCCTCTATTCATACTACTGGAGCCGGACCTGGAGTTTCCCAGCGGCAGCTTCCCCGTCTCCAGTCTCCTCTATTCATACTACTGGAGCCGGACCTGGAGTTTCCCAGCGGCAGCTTCCCCGTCTCCAGTCTCCTTTATTCAGACAGCGCATTTTACAGTACGGATTGTTTCAAAATAAAGCAACAAAGTTTGTTTCGGATGTACAGCAGATCTAGAAGAGAATAGCGCCACAGTCCAGCTTAAGTTAGTTCAGTGATGGTTCATTTTTGTTGTAAAAAAGTTATTAATTTAGTTAATTTATATATATAGCGGCTCTGGAGTAAACCGTGATGTCATCGTCCAGCTCAGTTCTCGTATAATGCTGTCAGTGCAGCAGATCTTTAATATGTTAGGGATAATGTAGAGCGAGGCGGTTGTTATAGCGAATACAACCCCGACAGGCTGATTAGGACCCCACTGTTTCTCATGGCAACGGTGTATTGTCCTTAGCAACGGTGTGTTATCAAGAAATAACAGAACGCATTCTACATTAGAATTCAACCAAGCCATGTAATAATGTTGAATATTTAGTGTCCTCAACTGAGAAAGCCAAAAGCCACAGTGAAGGAACACACACACACACACGCACGCACGCGCACACACACACACGCACACACACACACACGCACGCACGCACGCACGCACACACACACACACACACACACACACACTCTCTCTCTCTCTCTAAAGCTCAGGGAGTGTTTGATGGCAGTTGCACCTACAATACTATAGTATCCGCAATATATATACACACACTTTACACAGTGCTGGGTTACTAATATTAGAGTTAGTAAATTACACATTTTAGATAATATAATAGCCTATGACTAATTTTTGTCCCATACATTTTAATAGGATTTTTGTAGGCCTACCATTGATCTAAAAATACAAAGTGAAAAAAAATATATTCAATTCCCTATCAACACCAAACGGAGGTCAGTGAGTTATCGAAAAGCTAATAATGAAGTTGATCATAATGTTAAATTAAAACAAAAAAAAACAAAAAATAAAACACTTGAACAAAAGGGTTATGTGTTTACCTGAATGTCATCATGACCACCAGAAAACTGTGAAAATATGTTGCTAAATTATTGAAAATGTTAACTTAAAATCTCTGGGAAACTTAAATTAAATATTTAAAATGTAAAGCTCTGTTTTGCATCAGAAACGCTGTCTGTGTGAATCAGGCATAATTGAGAACCCTTAATATCGGTAGATTTATTAAATAATTTAATTTAATTAAAAAATATTCAGTCTTGTTCTTCAAAATGTATTTAAACACATAACAAAGAACAGAGTTGTAGCTTTAAATTCTCTTTTTCTATTCCAGCATATTCAAATTATTGCCTACAAACGCTAAAAACTACTGGCTGTTTTTTTATTTATTATTTGTTTAAATCAATGTAAAATCAGTGTTTAAATATTGTGTCCATTAAAGGCAGTCCAAACTAACCATTACAGTGAAGTTCTATATTAGACAGAAAATAAGAACTAAAGATGCTTTGAACTGCCAGTAAAACTCGATCTCATCCGACAGCTCGGTTCTTAATAACTTATTTATTCGGTTCTCATTATATAAGAATAGGCCATTTCAAAACGGTGAATCAATGACGAAACTCAATCAGAACTGCAGATTTCTCCATTATTAGAATAGAACTGGGGAAGTAATGGAGAACATGTTGAGGTAAATTTATATTCATTATGATGTTATCAAAGTTTTTTTTATTGTAATTGTTTTGACGCTTTTAGGATACATATATCTGATCATTTGAGATATTGTACATGAGAATAAGCTGGCACAATTAGCTTAATCATAATTAATAATTAATAATGAAATTGTGTTTTATAATTAAAAGTGTGCTGACTAATATAATTAATTTGTTGTGTAATTCAATCGTTTAGTTCCTGCGCAATTATTCTGATCGTCTCCTGAGACTTCTTGCTGAAGAGATTAAAGCATGATCAGAAATGAAAAAACATTGATTAAAAATCTTTTTTTCTCCCATCGCAATGATGAAGACATTATATTTCTGACCATTCCCACGAAGGATGTATAGATTGTTAAAGTGTGCAGGAAACACCGGATGGGAAATAACGAATTGAGCAACTATTAAACGCTCATGACGCTGATAAAGGAGTGGTTAGTGTTGTTCTTCCTGCAGTGACGAAACTGAAGAATTCCCGTGAGCTCAGCGCTTGTGTGATAGTGTATTTGTGTCATGTTAAATGATTATCATGAGTGTCATAAATGAGTGTCATATCCCCCTCATCCCAACATCCGGAAACATTAGAAATGCTTCTTTTCTTTTATGTTTTTTCGCAACGCACCTCACACGCCAGTGCACACGCAACACACGCAACCTGGATCACTCATGGAAGTTTCCCTGGTTGGACAATCTCAGGGGGTTTAAATAGAGTAGAAATCCACTGCAACATATCAGATACACTTCGAACCACAATGAAGTTCTACCTCAGTAAGTAGATCTTAACCATTTAAAAAATATAACACATTACGAATAATGATACAAATTAAGATAAAAACTAAAAATGATCCAGTACAGCTGTGTTCGCTGTGCACTCGCTGCGCGCGCGTGTGTGTGTGTGTGGCGCGTCGGGTCCGGCAGTGTTTGTGATGTACAGTTCTGATGTTCTGATGTGTTTTCCGCAGTTCTCGTCGCGCACTGCTGTTTGACGCTGGTCTATAACGCGCCACTCCGCGGGCACGAGCTGACGCTCGCGGTGGAGAACGCCATGAGTTTAGCGAAGAAGATCCTGGGCGACATTCGCGGAGCGCACGACGCGTGCGTCACATCAGCGGTGAGCAGGCTTACCTTTAGAGACATTAATGCACTATCAAATTAGGTTAGATCTTACATTTCATGGACAAACTTTAGATCAGCACAAGTTAATAATATATTGCCAAATTGATCATATTTAATCTTACTTCTGATTACACGATGGACGATGCATAGTTGACAACAGTGATACAGAATACAGGAGTTCATTATTGGCGTTGTATAATAATGGAAACTGTTTGTTTGTTTGTTTGTTTGTTTGTTTGTTTGCAGGGTTTGACTCTTTCCAGTGAAGCAAAAAGCTTGGATTATTTATTAAGTGACATTGGCATTCCTGCGCCTCCAGTGCTCAAGTCAGAGGAGCTCACCATGGTAAATACTCTCTAGCATGGTAAAGTTTGTGCATGTTAAATATAGAACTGGAAGAAGCATACAATAATGTTTAGGAATACTATTGAGATGCATGTTGCTATTGATGATTTTAGAGCCAGTAGAGCATTTAGCTATTTGATATAGATGAAGCATAACTGTGTTGAAGCAGGACAGCAGATCTTCTAATTTATGGATCTAATTCTGAATCAAATCGAGTTTAAACACTGGCATCACCCCAAATAATACAATACAATTTTATTTGTATAGCACATTTAAAAACAACTGGCGTTGACCAAAGTGCTTAACAAGGCCAATAAGGGAAGACAGTAAGACCAGTAAAGATGCACATCAAAGAGAAGTATAGTCGCTCAAGTCAGGGTATATTGAAAGTCAGAACTGGCGTAATATGTTCAAATTTTCGTTTTCCTTTGAGAAGGCGGACAGCTGCATTTTGGACTATTTGTAGACGGGTGATGTGTTTCTGAGAAATCCCAATATATAAAGAATTACAATAGTCCAATCTGGATGTTACAAAAGCATGCAAAGCTATCTCAAAGTGCTTACCAGACAAAAATGGTTTAACCTTTGCTAAGAGACGGAGGTGAAAGAAGCAAGACTTTACCACCGCACTTATCTGCTTTTCAAGGGTAATGTTGTTGTCAATCCAGACCCCCAGATTCCGAATACAGGTAGTGCTGTAAGGTGACAACGTTTGGAGGTCACAAACATGTGTATTACGATCACTGGGGCCAAACACGATAATTTCCGTCTTGCTTTCATTCAGACTCAAAAAGTTAGCAGTAAGCCATGATTTCAGGTCATCTATACAGTTTAGTAGTGGCTGTAAAGCCAACTTATCGTCACGCTTTAGAGGCAGGTACATTTGGGTATCGTCGGCATACAGGTGAAAAGAAATGCCATGTTTAGTTAAAATAGAACCTAAAGGTAACATATACAGATTAAATAGTTCTGGCCCAAGAATAGAACCCTGCGGAACACCACACCCAAGTTTCATTCTGGATGAGCACTGTTTCCCGATATGAACAGAATAGCTTCTGTTAATCAAATATGAGCGGAACCATTTCAACACCATCCCCTCAAAACCTGTACATGCCTCAAGACGAGACATTAAAATATCATGGTCGACCAAGTCAAAAGCAGAGCTAAGGTCTAAAAGGACAAGAGCTACAGATTGCCCTGTGTCAGTAGTGAGCAGAACATCATTCATGACGCGTAGAAGTGCAGATTCTGTATGACGTAATTTAAAACCAGACTGAAATTCAAAATCTTCACAGAGAAAATCAGAAATCTCTGGTAAAAGATCAATAGTGGGATTTAGAGCAGAGTCAATTATTGAAAATAAAACATTGGGCCTGTTACTATTGTTTCTAATCAGCTCAGAAAAGTAGTAATTTTTAGCAGCTTTCTGGAATGCGGCGAGAGAATTCTTTAAAATTTCATAAGAAACATGTAGTCTGTCTTTACTCCACTTTCGTTCAAATAATTCCATAATTATATTTCCTATTAATTCCATAATTCCTATTTATATGTTTTAAATGAATGTAGCTTGCATGTTAAAACACGTTTAACAGTTCTTGACTGTTTGTTTTGACCAGGAAACGAGTTTAAAGCGTATTGTAAACGGCCTGGATCTTCACCACAAACTTCTGGAGGAAATCGGAGTGGCCTTGAAGTGCTCAGAAGAGCTGAAGCCTGTGCTCGCGGGCGTCCGAGATCTGTGTGATCAGGTGCAAGAGGTAATCCTCACGCTCCAGCTTCTACACCATCACATCACGTCTGGTTTTAATGGAATATTGCCGTTTATTCTCAAGGATTTATCATCGTTAAAATTCACATGCCTCGTAACGAATCAAAATATATTCCCAACACCTCTTCTCTTCTCTGAAGACGTTTCTGTTTCATGCCGACTTTAAGAACACATAATGTTAGATTATTATTATATGTGGCTGAATACATACCATTTTAGAGTAATTCAAATTATTATAAAATTAAATAATGCTGCCAATCGTATTATGTTTGAAAAAAAAAAAAAAAAAAAACTTAGGGCCTAAAGTGACAAATTAACTAAAAAGTAACTGGTCTTTCCCCTTTTCTTGAAAACCCTACAGTATTGCACACATTACATTTCACTGAGCAACACTCAGCATTTCTTTCTAAACGAGCTGATCTTAGATTATTAATGCTCTCTCTCTTCTGGCTCAGGTGCAACGACTGGCCCAGATTCCCAGTCCAGAATCCCAGGACGGGTTTCCAGGGCTTTCCCTGCAGCGCCACAGTGATTTTCAGGTCCAAGTGGCGGCTCATCTTACCCTCCGGCAGCTGCGCAGCTTCACCCAGGACGTTTTTCGGACCCTTCGCCACATCTCTGCGTCTATGACTGACCCGCAGTGACCCAACCAGGCCAACAACTCAATGTTCTATGACTGACCCGCAGTGACCCAACCAGGCCAACAACTCAATGTTCTATGACTGACCCGCAGTGACCCAACCAGGCCAACAACTCAATGTCCTATGGGTGACCCGCACTGACCCAACCAGGCCAACAACTCAATGTTCTATGACTGACCCGCAGTGACCCAACCAGGCCAACAACTCAATGTCCTATGGCTGACCCGCTGTGACCCAACCAGGCCAACAACTCAATGTCCTATGGCTGACCCGCACTGACCCAACCAGACCAACAACTCAATGTTCTATGGCTGACCCGCAGTGACCCAACCAGGCCAACAACTCAATGTCCTATGGGTGACCCGCACTGACCCAACCAGGCCAACAACTCAATGTCCTATGGCTGACCCGCAGTGACCCAACCAGGCCAACAACTCAATGTCCTATGGCTGACCCGCACTGACCCAACCAGACCAACAACTCAATGTCCTATGGCTGACCCGCAGTGACCCAACCAGGCCAACAACTCAATGTCCTATGGCTGCCCCGTAGTGACCCAACCAGGCCAACAACTCAATGTCCTATGGGTGACCCGCACTGACCCAACCAGGCCAACAACTCAATGTCCTATGGCTGACCCGCACCGACCCAACCAGGCCAACAACTCAATGTCCTATGGCTGACCCGCACTGACCCAAACAGGCCAACAACTCAATGTCCTATGGCTGACCCGCAGTGACCCAACCAGGCCAACAACTCAATGTCCTATGGGTGACCCGCACTGACCCAACCAGGCCAACAACACAATGTCCTATGGCTGACCCGCAGTGACCCAACCAGGCCAACAACTCAATGTCCTATCGCTGACCCGCACTAACCCAAGCAGGCCAACAACTCAATGTCCTATGGCTGACCCGCAGTGACCCAACCAGGCCAACAACTCAATGTCCTATGGCTGACCCGCACTGACCCAACCAGGCCAACAACTCAATGTCCTATGGCTGACCCGCAGTGACCCAACCAGGCCAACAACTCAATGTCCTATCGCTGACCCGCACTAACCCAAGCAGGCCAATAACTCAATGTCCTATGGCTGACCCGCAGTGACCCAACCAGGCCAACAACTCAATGTCCTATGACTGACCCGCAGTGACCCAACCAGGCCAACAACTCAATGTCCTATCGCTGACCCGCACTAACCCAAGCAGGCCAACAACTCAATGTCCTATGGCTGACCCGCACTGACCCAACCAGGCCAACAACTCAATGTCCTATGGCTGACCCGCACTGACCCAACCAGGCCAACAACTCAATGTCCTATGGCTGACCCGCAGTGACCCAACCAGGCCAACAACTCAATGTCCTATGGGTGACCCGCACTGACCCAACCAGGCCAACAACTCAATGTCCTATGGCTGACCCGCACTAACCCAACCAGGCCAACAACTCAATGTCCTATGGCTGACCCGCACTGACCCAACCAGGCCAACAACTCAATGTCCTATGGCTGACCCGCACTAACCCAACCAGGCCAACAACTCAATGTCCTATGGGTGACCCGCAGTGACCCAACCAGACCAACAACTCAATGTCCAACTGGATGAGCTTGGTATTTTCTGTAACTGTATTTTTGTAATACAAAAGTTATAATGGGTTTTCTTGGCAAAGTTAAATTCAACTTTGGAATAACCCTATTGTTTTAACTGGATACTGTTTTTATATGACTTTGATATATTTATTTATTGTAGTTAGTATTATTTTTAAGATGTTATTTATATTTACAGAGGTTGTACCCTATGGGTGCGGTGTAGATTTCTATTTAACCAGATTTGTATTTATTACTGTTTATATATTATGTTTCACCATCTTGTGAATAACTATTAAAATATTTCAGAAAAAAATTTATTTTTATTTTGTCTCTGTAAAATATTACAATTTTGACATATTTACGAATCAAAAATATGTAATGGTCATAATTTAATAAATGCCTGAAAAATCCTTTAATATTTTTATTAAAAAGCCGTCTTTATGTGAATACCATCCTTCAGAAAGCTACAGTATATGTGTATATATTATTCTCACGGTAAATAACATAACAGTAAACTGTTCCCTCATTTTAACAGTTCTTTCCCTGTCATGGGTGTAAAGTTAGTTTCTCAAAGAATGACCACTTATTGAAATTTGAATGTTTGAAGTATGTTGGATCAGCATTTACATTTTTATGAAAGCCATCAGCACACATGGATGGTGATAGTGACATATGGCGCTTTTCCAATGCATGGTACGGTACGGTACGGCTCTCGTAAGGGCCGAGGAGGGATGGAGGGTCTCGTAAGGGCCGGTGGAGGGATGGAGGGTCTCGTAAGGGCCGGTGGAGTGATGGAGGGTCTCGTAAGGGCCGGTGGAGGGATGGAGGATCTCGTAAGGGCCGGTGGAGTGATGGAGGGTCTCGTAAGGGCCGAGGAGGGATGGAGGGTCTCGTAAGGGCCGGTGGAGGGATGGAGGGTCTCGTAAGGGCAGGAGGAGGGATGGAGGGTCTCGTAAGGGCCGGTGGAGGGATGGAGGGTCTCGTTAGGGCCGGTGGAGGGATGGAGGGTCTCGTAAGGGCAGGAGGAGGGATGGAGGGTCTCGTAAGGGCAGGAGGAGGGATGGAGGGTCTCGTAAGGGCCGGTGGAGTGATGGAGGGTCTCGTAAGGGCCGGTGGAGGGATGGAGGGTCTCGTAAGGGCCGGTGGAGGGATGGAGGGTCTCGTTAGGGCCGGTGGAGGGATGGAGGGTCTCGTAAGGGCAGGAGGAGGGATAGAGGGTCTCGTAAGGGCAGGAGGAGGGATGGAGGGTCTCGTAAGGGCCGGTGGAGTGATGGAGGGTCTAGTAAGGGCAGGAGGAGGGATGGAGGGTCTCGTAAGGGCCGGTGGAGGGATGGAGGGTCTCGTAAGGGCAGGAGGAGGGATGGAGGGTCTCGTAAGGGCCGGTGGAGGGATGGAGGGTCTCGTTAGGGCCGGTGGAGGGATGGAGGGTCTCGTAAGGGCAGGAGGAGGGATGGAGGGTCTCGTAAGGGCCGGTGGAGTGATGGAGGGTCTCGTAAGGGCCGGTGGAGTGATGGAGGGTCTCGTAAGGGCAGGAGGAGGGATGGAGGGTCTCGTAAGGGCCGGTGGAGTGATGGAGGGTCTCGTAAGGGCAGGAGGAGGGATGGAGGGTCTCGTAAGGGCCGGTGGAGGGATGGAGGGTTTCGTAAGTGCAGGAGGAGGGATGGAGGGTCTCGTAAGGGCCGGTGGAGTGATGGAGGGTCTCGTAAGGGCCGGTGGAGTGATGGAGGGTCTCGTAAGGGCCGGTGGAGGGATGGAGGGTCTCGTAAGGGCCGGTGGAGGGATGGAGGGTCTCGTTAGGGCCGGTGGAGGGATGGAGGGTCTCGTAAGGGCAGGAGGAGGGATAGAGGGTCTCGTAAGGGCAGGAGGAGGGATGGAGGGTCTCGTAAGGGCCGGTGGAGTGATGGAGGGTCTAGTAAGGGCAGGAGGAGGGATGGAGGGTCTCGTAAGGGCCGGTGGAGGGATGGAGGGTCTCGTAAGGGCAGGAGGAGGGATGGAGGGTCTCGTAAGGGCCGGTGGAGGGATGGAGGGTCTCGTTAGGGCCGGTGGAGGGATGGAGGGTCTCGTAAGGGCAGGAGGAGGGATGGAGGGTCTCGTAAGGGCCGGTGGAGTGATGGAGGTTCTCATCCATGGCCCCATTTCCAGGATTCAGCTCCGGGCTCCTCATCCTCAGTGATGATGATATACCAGTCTGCAGAAACTTCACAATCCTACAAAAGTGCTTACTGAAGCTCCCCTGTTAGCTATACATAATAAAAAGGTTTTTACAGCAAAATCACACTACTGTCTAACGTCTTTACACCTTCATCAGTTCAACAGTCTGCAGTAGTTCAACACATGCGATTTTAACACAAGGAACCGTGTTTACTCACATTTGAAAGCACCCGCGTCGCTGATCTCCGCGATGTTTGATAATGACGTATGCTCTCCCGTGGCCTCCTGGGATAGAAGAGTATCCGTCTACGAGCTCTTCAGAATCTGGGCAGAAGCAGTAAGCCATCCGGGAACTTCTCGCCTACTCTTTTATGAGTACTGAGGTTTCGGACATACTAACCCTTTCACGTACTGTTTTCTCCTACTTTATAGTAGGAAAGTAGGCATATTCGGACGCACTATTAGTATAGGCACGTCCAAATCTCGCGAGAATTAGTACGTCACCCAGGTAATTCTCGCTTACTCTTTTATGCTTTATACTAAGGATTCGGACATACTATTCACTCGCCTTCTGCTTTCCCCCAACTATATAGTAGGGAAGTACGCGGTTTCGGACGCAGCCCTTGACACTTTAGTGTAGCATCACAGTTCCATAATTATCAGCAAAAATGTAAATACGCCTGTAAATTCATCTGATAATGTTGTCATGAGGGTCACATTGATGTGTGCCAGATTTCATTCATATCAGACCAACAGCCTATAGGTGACCAGAGAAACTAGATGTTGAGAAAATCGCTTATTGTGGTAAAATTACAGACAGAAATAAAATCGGAGATACAAAATTGCCTCACATTTAAAGCTGTTCTAAAGTTCATGTTTATAACCCTCCTGTCCTCCTGTCAATCCTAAAGACGAAGGGCATCTCAGGGACCGCACTCCAATGGTTCAAGTCTTACCTCTCAGCAGGTCCTTCAGGGTGTCGTGGAGGGGTGAGGTTTCTAAAACCCAACATCTGGCTACTGGAGTGCCTCAGGGCTCAGTGCTGGGACCGCTTCTCTTCTCCATCTACATGACATCACTAGATCTGTGATTCAGAAACATGGCTTTTCCTATCACTGCTACGCTGATGACACACAACTCTAGCTCTCATTCCAGCCGGAGGATCCGACGGGAGCCGCCCGCATCTCAGCCTGACAGACACACATCTCTGGCCACCTTCAACTAAACCTTGTGAAGACAGAGCTGCTCGTGGTCCCGGCCAACCCAACACTTCATCACAACTTCTCCATTCAGCGAGTTTCATCATCCATAACTCCATCAAGGTCAGCCAGGAACCTTGCAGTTGTGATTGATGATCAATTGAACTTTACAGTCCGCATTGCTAGAACTGCCGGTCCTGGAGATTTGCCTTGTACAACATTAGGAGGATCAGGCCTTTCCAATCAGAGCTGCACAACTCCTTCTCCAGGCATTTGTTCTATCCAGACTGGACTATTGTAATGCTCTCCTGGCTGATCTTCCAGCTTGCTCGGCCAAACCTCTGCAACTGATCCAGATGTTGCAGGTAGAGTGGTCTTTAACGAGCCGAAAAGAGTACTCGTCACTCTCTTCATTAAATTGCACTGGTTGCCAGTTGCAGCTCGCATCAACTTCAAGTCACTGACTTTTGCCTAGAGAACAACCATTGGCTCTGCTCCCTTTTAACTAAACTCATTACTTCAGACGTGCCATGCAGAAACGTGCGTTCTGCAAGTGAACGCGTGGTGCCGTCCAGTGGCGGCTGCTGGTCTTTCACAGAGGGGAAGACACTTGCAAAATTTGAACACTTGCAAAATCCGAGATGGGACTCCGAGCTTCAGCGGCTTTTTATAGTACAAAATCGCGGTCAATCAAAAGGAGATGCAGTCTTTCGACAGACCCTCCAATCATCACGCAGAAGCCTGGAGTCCAGGCCAGCCCACTCCTCCATTCACCCCCAGAGACGCTGAGAGTCAGTGGGCGGGACATAATCGCAGCATTTATCCAATGACCGTCTAGTTTCGAAGCGCAGAAAAAAACTGTTCAAAGCAGCCCCAATGAAGTCAATGGACGCCAGGCTTCAACAGGGAAGCGCACTGTGACGCTACGGGAATGTGTGAGAAGGAGATCGAGTCAGCCGACCTGCTATATGTAGCTAATTCTGAACTAACTAGTCTTCGAGATCAACGTGTTCTAACGCATTTTTAGTCAATGAACTGTTAACACAATAGAACATATTTTTATTTGACCATTAATTTTTTGACATTATAGGGGAAGCCGAGCCTCAGTCTTAAAGAAATCAGGGCAAAGCTTCACCTGGACTGTTCCTGCTGGGGGAATGATCTAACTCAACCAGAGCGGCTGGAAATGTGTTCTTATTAAAGCTACTAAGTTATTCAATCAAGAGCAGTGAGTGATTTTCAGTTTTTCTTTTGTTGTTTGATTCATAGCATATTTAGCAGTCGGTATTGTGGGTCATTCTATGAAAATGGTGGCTTTTTGAACAGACAACTTTTTTAAAATGTAATTCTTTTTTTTATACCAAAACCTATAGTCAGATAATAGTCAACCTCTTAACATTATAAATCAACTTAAATGACAGCTTAATGTATTTTTATATTTTTACTACATTACATTAAAAAATGCTTGTGCTGCTTTTTTGTCACTGGTGTTACCTATATTTTAGATGACAATTCAGGCTTCCCAGAATGTAATTTGACTATTTAATTTGCATACATAATCATATAAAGAAAAAGTTAATGTAATATTAAGAAATTATCTTAACTAGTAATAATTTACTTTAAACAGGCATGTGTAAAGTTCTATTGTGTGACATTTTTCTATTTCTACCATTGTGTTTTTTGTTGTAACATTAGAAATAATTGAGGTTGAGTGATCAAAATTGAATGATCATATCCTTAAAATGCTTACTAATGAATGCAGCAACAGTTAGGTAGATACAAAAACCATATTCTATGAAACTGGGCAACTCTGATGCCAGAAAAACAATATGCCATGCGGTAACACCAGTGACGCAATGTAACACCAGTGACATATCTGTCAAAAGGAAAGCAATTTTATGTGTTTACAATATTAAAACAGTAATGAAATGCTAACAAGTCTTTATTAATATAATTGTTGAGGCTTTTATGAAACCTTATGTTGAGAAAAAATTTAGTGGTGTTATTGATTGTCACTGGTGTTATCATCATGTCACTGGTGTTACCAGCAGCAACAGTAACACCAGTGACGATAACACCAGTGACAAATCTGCAGACAAAATGGCATATCTAAGATGGCGGCCACAGTAGCTCAAACCACACTTCTTAAATTGTAAATTAATCACTTAATCATGCAATTTGAAAAATTATATTAATAAAATTTCCTTTCCCCTTACTATAAACTGTAGAACACCAGTGACACCTCTTAAGTCCTCGCATGAAATTAGCAAATTATTTATCAAATTGCTAAGAGATGAAGAGAGAGTTCACACTCACAATGTGCTTTTCAAAACAGCCACGCCAACAATGAGCCTTTGACCCAGGAAGAAGTTGGCAAGGATGTTGAATTTTTTTCAAAGTGGTGTTTTTTTTTAATTGTAACACCAGTGACATGAAATTGAGGGACAGGTATTCCCTGTAAATTATTTATAATATTTAGTTTATATTTTAGTTTTTTAAGTAGTCCATTAAATAACTATACTACTTCCCTTTGTATTATGACATTTAAAGGGGGAGAAAAATACATTATTTAACTCAAAATATGTCACTAAACCACGACTCCTGACCCGAGGGACAAGCCAATTTCATGGTGCTAACCGTGTTCTACAATATATATAAAAAATAGTTTGCAATATAACTGTCTTACAAATGTTTTATTAACAATAAAACACTTCAATTAAAACAAAAAACATACATTTTGTGTCATTATCTGACACTTTTAAGTGTTTTTCCTGGTGATTGAGGCCGGGACAGGAAAGCCACCATTTTCGTAGAATGACCCTTGTATATTCACTGCTTTCACTTTAATAAACAGATCTAATATTTCTTTACTTGCTGTTTACATTCATAGCCATGACCGACGGTGTTTATGTGAACTTTGTGTGTATTTGACAGTTTAAGCGCAATAAGACGTGAAAGAGAACTTAGTTTGATACTCACGGGACAGCCAGCTCAGAAAACCATATATCAGAAGTTTACACATGCAGATAATAAACTTTCAGTATGATGAACTCCAATGTCCTGGATAGAGATGATAATCTAAACCAAACATATGCTTTGTTAGTTTTTGGCAGAGTATGAAAGGAGGCACGATCTGTACAAGCTCCGCCTTCTTCTTCAGCTCATTTGCATTTAAAGATACATGCACGAAAACAACGTTTACTTGCAAAATGGGCATTTACAACATGGTACAATAAATGATCTGTGGGGTATTTTGAGCTGAAACTTCAGACACATTCTGGGGACACCTGAGACTTGTATTACATTTTTAAAAAGGTGCATAATAGTTCCTTTAAGGTAATAATGGTGCACACCAACACCAGTTGTACTTATTTCATATAAACACATCTAGCAGGCAAAAAAGAAAACCATGCAAGAAAGCATCAGCATGAAACACCAAACTTTTAGGCGGCTCATTTATTCGGTTTAAAACGACTGATAAATGCACAAGGTGGCTCGAGAGTTCACGTGTATTATGTGACATCCATCAACAAGTAAACTGCACCAGTGTTTCAAACCAGGCTCTTTTATTCAACACCAGTCATGCAAAATCTGTTCGCCTTTACTCTTACCGCTTGATAGAACACCTCAGGATCACACTGACTTTATGAACCAATGTTTCCAGTAAAGGCAGAGTCTTGAGTTGGGTTTGCTAACAGCTCTTGCAGAATCTACTAGCTTCTGGAAAACTTCCCATAACACCCGCATCAGCTAAGTCTATAAAACTTGAAGCACATTTCAGAATAATGTTGAACATCAACATGACCCTCATACATGTGGAGAAGACATCAGCAGGCTAACCCAGTCGTGTCCGAGGCCAGTTCTTCAACACATTAAAGGTGTAAGTGCCATTGGATCCAGTAAAGATTGGAGATCACGGCGTTCTGTAAAACTGGCCTGCCTTGATGCGAATTATGACTGTGCATTACAAGGAAATTTATCAGAAGTACAAACAAAGGTTTAATTTAACTTTATTTTCATATCAATGGAAAAATATAACCTCATACAAATGTCTAATTCTGTCCATTGTCTCTTTTTAAAAGCTCGGTGAATGACTCCAATTAAGTGCCGCAAGAAACAAATAAAAAAAATTACAACCAAAGCATATCAATGCAAATAAATTTGTGACATTGTTGACATGTTTATTTTGCATCTTCTACATGTTAACATATTAAGCTCAAGTCCATTGGTATCCACAAGGATTTGGCACTCATTTTCCTGCAAAACAAATGGAGAATAAAGTAGGAAGTGTGTAATCCTGAACCCTTGGAACAGAGCGCTCCGCTAGACTTCCCCTCGAGTGGCGAAAGTCTTCCTCCCTAGGACAGACGAAAGCTCTGCGTATCTGCACCATCCATACTAATAAGAGAACCATTTATTTTATTTAGTTTAAAAAAAAAAAGGGGGGGGGGGATTTACTGCAGCAATTGACTTTCAGAAAGCATGACGAAGCTCAGCGCCAGTTCACCCGAGTGCTGCCCGTCCCCGACTACCTGCCGCTCTCCAGGGGTTACATAAGTGCATCTCACGGAATTTGCAAACAAGATATTTATCATGTTTATTTATTATTGGTTGAAATAGTAAGAGGGGATGTGGAAACAGCTTCCCCTCGGTTCATTCACACACTCACACTCCAGTCACGCCATTATAAACTCCAGCAGCATTTCCTTCTCGCATCTTCTGACAAATGAATCGTGTAATAGGGAACAATCTGCAGCCGCAACACCTCAAAGATGAATGAACAAAACTGTCCTTTCTGTAGCTGGCTGGACTAATATGATGCACTAGCTTTTCAAACAAGTGTGTACAGAATGTAGATAATTTTTAATAATTTTTGTGGGGTCAGACACGTTCTGCACATGAAGAGGTGAAGGTCGTGGGCCGCTGAGTTTTCTGCTGGCAACTGCTGGAGTTGCTCTCTGAAGGTGGTGTGATGTCTCTCGCACTCGTTCTCACTCGCTCACATTCTCAGACACTCATCTCAGCGCACACGTCACTTCTGCTTCGACTTCTATGTGTAAAAGACAGAAGAAACCTCAGTGGGTTTGATTTCCATTATTCTTGGTAGAGTTTCCACAGCCAGTAATCTGAAAACAACAAGAAAACAATGGCTGAGAAGCGATCTACAATAATGGCCTTCGAGGAGCTTAAGCGATGCTAAAACACAGTGAGAAACATGTAAATGCCACAGTTCACCCTCAAATGAATAGGCTTCACTTCTCTATGCATCTAAAATTAATGAGCAAACGGCCCATTCTCTCAGCACATCTGATGGTTCCTCAGCATTGGTCTAGACATAAGGCGGACAGACGTATCGTGCCAAACATTCATGTTGGTGTGAACAGGCCTGAAGACGTGGACTGACATCTCAGCAGTCATAAAAGCAGACGCCTTCGTGTGTGTACATGCGCATGAGGCCCTGCAGAAACACCGGGCGGGTGAGTGAGGTGCACACACATACCAAGCTTGGCTCTTCAGCTTGCGCAGCTCCTTCGTGGCCCACGTGGCTAAAGTCTTGGTCTTGGTGATCTTGGACCTCCGGCCTTCAGTCAGCAGATCGTTGATCTGAGGTCGAACCTCTACCAGCTTCATCACGTCTTTCCCAAAAGTTGTACACAGGTCACTTTAGGAGGGGGGAAGAAATGTCAACTTGCATGCTAGAGCAACAGAAGAAACATGCTAGAGCAATAAACTAGCTACAGGATTAATAAGAATCACCCAAAAAAGAAAACGACAGTGTCCTTCTAAACCCAACGACTCGCGAGAGGCTAATCTACACTATAACCTCTGCATAAACGCACAGCACAACCACTGAGAACCGTTCTCTTGGAGAATCAAGATCCTCCGGCTGGAGCTCTGAACCCTAATGAGCCCAAAAGGTTGAAGACTAATGAAGAAAAGACTGGCCAGTTTACAGACTAAACCTAGTATTGTTTTAGTAACCGGTCCAGGGCTTGACCGCACTGCCAGCGGGAGACACTCAGGACCGCTGATGGGACTTTAACTCTCTTACCTCAATACTACGGTCAGACCAGCCCTAACACAGAAGAGTTGATGAAGGGAAAACACTGGCTTGTCATGCGTTTATCTGCTCTTATGTTATTACTTTTATTGTATTCTCTGGAATTAAGAACTGTGAAACTGCACTTCGTGAGAATACAAGGCTATATTGGTCTAACCCTTCAGTGAAAGCCTTAGCACTGGCCCGTCTGAGCGAGTGGGAAACCCTACATCTGTGGACCGGCGAGAACTTACCCTATGAGGCCTACAGCGTTGGCCACGACCCCGTCAGAGCGGTCTTCGTCCTCAGCAATGTGTTGAATGAAAGACAAGATAAACTCCACACGAGGCTGTACCAGCATTACGTCGGCTGCACAGAGGGAGGGAAACATGGTTTATACATGAAGCGTTATCATCTTCACAGTTACGAGATGGACATCAAGGTAAACTCACGGTGTACATTCTCCTGGTCTCCTTTCAAGCCCTGGATGATCCCAGTGTAAGCTTCCAGACAGCCTTCTCTCAGCTCATTCAAATAGTCCACCATATCATAGTCTGTCTGAAAGCACATAAGCAGACACTCGTTAATCTCCCAGTTAGCCTGGTTTAGCTTCCAGTTTGAAAGAAGAAAAGCAGCAGTTGTTCAGGAAAAGGCCAACTTGATATTGCTAACGACCCCAGAGGAAGAATGAATGTCCTTCTTAACCCAACTATAAGCCACGCATGGCCAGCTGTGTTACACCGCGCATCCGAGATCATCTATTCCCACACACACCTCGGCGTCTGCGCACGCTTGCGTCTGTCAGCGCGAGTGACATCGCCGTCTTTACATCAGCACGAGTTTCAAACTCACATTTCATTGGTCCAGACTCCTGTCATTCAGAATTCGCTATGAATATTCTCAAAGTTGGAGTACTGCGCTTTAAAACGAAACTTGTGCTGAGGGGAAGCACCAGGCGTTGAGAAGAGCAGAGAATAACGGCACTTTCTCATGGACAAAGGAGAAGTACTCCTCACAGAGCCGGTCTAGCCCGCGCTATAGGAACCATCCGTGACGGTAGTATACGCTGATTGGCCGAACGCATGCGAAACACCAGCATCCGCCATTATTGAAAAGGCTGTGTGCAAATAACTCTACGAACACAGACCTGCCAACCTTGAAGACATTTTATGAGTACTATCAGATCGCACACACTCCACTACGGTGTGTGTGCTGGTAGTGTTGTGCAGGTGTGTGTGCTGGTAGTGCTTTGGGTTTTGCAGGTGTGTGTGTGTGTGCTGGTAGTGTTGTGCAGGTGTGTGTGTGTGTGCTGGTAGTGTCTTGGGTTTTGCAGGTGTGTGTGTGCTGGTAGTGTTGTGCAGGTGTGTGTGTGTGTGTGTGCTGGTAGTGTTTTGGGTTTTGCAGGTGTGTGTGTGCTGGTAGTGTTGTGCAGGTGTGTGTGTGTGTGTGTGCGCTGGTAGTGTTTTGGGTTTTGCAGGTGTGTGTGTGTGCTGGTAGTGTTGTGCAGGTGTGTGTGTGTGTGCTGGTAGTGTCTTGGGTTTTGCAGGTGTGTGTGTGTGTGTGTGTGTGTGTGTGTCGTTACCTTGTCCACCTGTGCCTGCGAGGCCTGCTGCAGTGTGTCCAGCACAATGTCCAGGTACTTCTTGAATTCCCCTCCAATGGCAAGAGCAATATCCCCGAAGACAGACAGGATCTGGGGTTTCACAGACCGGTGCACGTTCTCGTTCTGCAAACACACGTTACAGCATTACTCTACTTCTGCTTTACAGAGGGCCAAATCAAACGAAAGCTTCAATTAAATTCAACATCACAATTGACCCCATTTGTTTTCTTATTGCCTGACACTGCCCTCGATTAAGTTTTAGTTTGTTTCGGTAAACTATAATACCCTTGTCACACACCACAGCGGTTATTTGTAAGGACATCTTTGATCTGGTCAATGGGATGAAAAACATCAAATATTGACACTATTTCCTAAAAGCCAGACAACCTGAATACTACAGTGATTAGGAGATCTTAATTACGTGTTTTCTAGAAAATAAAGTAACTTTCCTGAAACGTTGCAATTGATATACAGCAATTAACACCAAGCATGCAGACAGCGCTTCGGAACCAGCACACGTGTGCATTAGTACGCAAGCTCAAGTTTATTTGTATTTTCTCACATGCAGGTAGTTCAAACTCAAACTAATTTAAAACGAAACTGGTTTATAATGAATGCTGCTATAATTTGTTTTATACTGATATTTCATTTTAGTGCTGAATTCCACTGAATTTAAAGGATATGTTGTGAGGGCAGCTAAACTCTGCATTTGACCAGGTGCATCTTTTCCAGAAAATATGGTATGTCACATAGGGTTATAGTAGTAGCGCAATACCACTCACATTGTACAGATGCGTGATTTCAGGGTGTTCTGTTGCACATGCGCGCGCACGCACACACACACGTGTCTTTAAGGAAATGGCTATTACTTACACCCAGGTTTTCCAGCAGTAGCTGCATCATTTCATCACAGTGAGGCAGAATATTGGCCATCAGCGCTCGACACAGATCACACACCAGCCCCACCGCAGCCAGACACACCTGCGCACACACACACGACAAGCAATGCATCGCATCTGTGGGACACCTTTCAAAGAACTTTACATTGGCCATGCGATTTTAACACACCCTACCATACCATACATCAGTGTAAACAACTCCATTTTAAATCTGAAGCTCCAGGTTATATTCTAGAAGAGATTGTGTGGGTGAGGGTTAGCCCTAACTCCTGCAGTTGTAGAGTCCCGCAATATCCAGCGTGGCCACGAGACCGCAAGGTCGGCACACGCTGGGTGAAATAGACTCGCTTTCTCTGTGATGATTCAAAATCCTGAGCTGCAAATCCTCAAAGCAGCAGGAGGAACAATCATCAGCAAACTGTGCTTCGGCACACGCATTACCTGATATTCTGCGTAATTCTTCAGCCCGATGACCAGGAACGGCTTGAAGGCTTCCATGTATTTCAAGAAATCACTGCCCAAAACTGGATTGGAAGGAAAAGGGAAAGTTAATTCACAGCTGTAACGACACTGAATAAAGCTTGTGAACTCATTGTGAAGCTTGCTTTAGTCCAGAAAGCTTCTCAAATAAGTTTACAATAACCACTTACACGCCAGAGAACGTGCGCCGCTATTTACTATGTGGCCGCTTGTGATGTTTCCAGCAGTAAGCAGACGCGGTAGCTGACGCGAGCACCGGGATTATGCAGGCCTCACCCTAACCTAACCCTTCCACTAGTGTGAACAGCGCAGATA
>NC_136894.1:77500-95000 GCF_949152265.1 Phoxinus phoxinus
CCAGAGGAGAGGAGGACAGGAGAAGAGGATAGCCAGAGGAGATGAGGACAGGAGAAGAGGATAGCCAGAGGAGATGAGGACAGGAGAAGAGGACAGCCAGAGGAGATGAGGACAGGAGAAGAGGACAGCCAGAGGAGAGGAGGACAGGAGAAGAGGATAGCCAGAGGAGATGAGGACAGGAGAAGAGGACAGCCAGAGGAGATGAGGACAGGAGAAGAGGATAGCCAGAGGAGATGAGGACAGGAGAAGAGGATAGCCAGAGGAGATGAGGACAGGAGAAGAGGATAGCCAGAGGAGATGAGGACAGGAGAAGAGGATAGCCAGAGGAGATGAGGACAGGAGAAGAGGACAGCCAGAGGAGATGAGGACAGGAGAAGAGGACAGCCAGAGGAGAGGAGGACAGGAGAAGAGGATAGCCAGAGGAGATGAGGACAGGAGAAGAGGACAGCCAGAGGAGATGAGGACAGGAGAAGAGGACAGCCAGAGGAGATGAGGACAGGAGAAGAGGACAGCCAGAGGAGATGAGGACAGGAGAAGAGGACAGCCAGAGGAGAGGAGGACAGGAGAAGAGGATAGCCAGAGGAGATGAGGACAGGAGAAGAGGACAGCCAGAGGAGATGAGGACAGGAGAAGAGGATAGCCAGAGGAGATGAGGACAGGAGAAGAGGATAGCCAGAGGAGATGAGGACAGGAGAAGAGGACAGCCAGAGGAGATGAGGACAGGAGAAGAGGATAGCCAGAGGAGATGAGGACAGGAGAAGAGGATAGCCAGAGGAGATGAGGACAGGAGAAGAGGATAGCCAGAGGAGATGAGGACAGGAGAAGAGGATAGCCAGAGGAGATGAGGACAGGAGAAGAGGATAGCCAGAGGAGATGAGGACAGGAGAAGAGGACAGCCAGAGGAGATGAGGACAGGAGAAGAGGACAGCCAGAGGAGAGGAGGACAGGAGAAGAGGATAGCCAGAGGAGATGAGGACAGGAGAAGAGGACAGCCAGAGGAGATGAGGACAGGAGAAGAGGATAGCCAGAGGAGATGAGGACAGGAGAAGAGGACAGCCAGAGGAGATGAGGACAGGAGAAGAGGACAGCCAGAGGAGAGGAGGACAGGAGAAGAGGATAGCCAGAGGAGATGAGGACAGGAGAAGAGGACAGCCAGAGGAGATGAGGACAGGAGAAGAGGATAGCCAGAGGAGATGAGGACAGGAGAAGAGGATAGCCAGAGGAGATGAGGACAGGAGAAGAGGACAGCCAGAGGAGATGAGGACAGGAGAAGAGGATAGCCAGAGGAGATGAGGACAGGAGAAGAGGACAGCCAGAGGAGATGAGGACAGGAGAAGAGGATAGCCAGAGGAGATGAGGACAGGAGAAGAGGACAGCCAGAGGAGATGAGGACAGGAGAAGAGGACAGCCAGAGGAGATGAGGACAGGAGAAGAGGACAGCCAGAGGAGATGAGGACAGGAGAAGAGGATAGCCAGAGGAGATGAGGACAGGAGAAGAGGATAGCCAGAGGAGATGAGGACAGGAGAAGAGGACAGCCAGAGGAGATGAGGACAGGAGAAGAGGATAGCCAGAGGAGATGAGGACAGGAGAAGAGGACAGGAGAAGAGGATAGCCAGAGGAGATGAGGACAGGAGAAGAGGACAGCCAGAGGAGATGAGGACAGGAGAAGAGGATAGCCAGAGGAGATGAGGACAGGAGAAGAGGATAGCCAGAGGAGATGAGGACAGGAGAAGAGGACAGCCAGAGGAGATGAGGACAGGAGAAGAGGACAGCCAGAGGAGATGAGGACAGGAGAAGAGGATAGCCAGAGGAGATGAGGACAGGAGAAGAGGATAGCCAGAGGAGATGAGGACAGGAGAAGAGGACAGCCAGAGGAGATGAGGACAGGAGAAGAGGACAGCCAGAGGAGATGAGGACAGGAGAAGAGGACAGCCAGAGGAGATGAGGACAGGAGAAGAGGATAGCCAGAGGAGAGGAGGACAGGAGAAGAGGATAGCCAGAGGAGATGAGGACAGGAGAAGAGGATAGCCAGAGGAGATGAGGACAGGAGAAGAGGACAGGAGAAGAGAGCCATGAGGGACAGGAGAAGAGGATAGCCAGAGGAGATGAGGACAGGAGAAGAGGATAGCCAGAGGAGATGAGGACAGGAGAAGAGGATAGCCAGAGGAGATGAGGACAGGAGAAGAGGACAGCCAGAGGAGATGAGGACAGGAGAAGAGGACAGCCAGAGGAGATGAGGACAGGAGAAGAGGATAGCCAGAGGAGATGAGGACAGGAGAAGAGGATAGCCAGAGGAGATGAGGACAGGAGAAGAGGATAGCCAGAGGAGATGAGGACAGGAGAAGAGGATAGCCAGAGGAGATGAGGACAGGAGAAGAGGACAGCCAGAGGAGATGAGGACAGGAGAAGAGGACAGCCAGAGGAGATGAGGACAGGAGAAGAGGATAGCCAGAGGAGATGAGGACAGGAGAAGAGGATAGCCAGAGGAGATGAGGACAGGAGAAGAGGATAGCCAGAGGAGATGAGGACAGGAGAAGAGGATAGCCAGAGGAGATGAGGACAGGAGAAGAGGATAGCCAGAGGAGATGAGGACAGGAGAAGAGGATAGCCAGAGGAGATGAGGACAGGAGAAGAGGACAGCCAGAGGAGATGAGGACAGGAGAAGAGGATAGCCAGAGGAGATGAGGACAGGAGAAGAGGACAGCCAGAGGAGATGAGGACAGGAGAAGAGGATAGCCAGAGGAGATGAGGACAGGAGAAGAGGATAGCCAGAGGAGATGAGGACAGGAGAAGAGGACAGCCAGAGGAGATGAGGACAGGAGAAGAGGATAGCCAGAGGAGAGGAGGACAGGAGAAGAGGATAGCCAGAGGAGAGGAGGACAGGAGAAGAGGATAGCCAGAGAGATGAGGACAGGAGAAGAGGATAGCCAGAGGAGATGAGGACAGGAGAAGAGGACAGCCAGAGGAGATGAGGACAGGAGAAGAGGATAGCCAGAGGAGAGGAGGACAGGAGAAGAGGATAGCCAGAGGAGAGGAGGACAGGAGAAGAGGATAGCCAGAGAAGATGAGGACAGGAGAAGAGGATAGCCAGAGGAGATGAGGACAGGAGAAGAGGACAGCCAGAGGAGATGAGGACAGGAGAAGAGGATAGCCAGAGGAGATGAGGACAGGAGAAGAGGATAGCCAGAGGAGATGAGGACAGGAGAAGAGGACAGCCAGAGGAGATGAGGACAGGAGAAGAGGACAGCCAGAGGAGATGAGGACAGGAGAAGAGGATAGCCAGAGGAGAGGAGGACAGGAGAAGAGGATAGCCAGAGAAGATGAGGACAGGAGAAGAGGATAGCCAGAGGAGATGAGGACAGGAGAAGAGGATAGCCAGAGGAGATGAGGACAGGAGAAGAGGATAGCCAGAGGAGATGAGGACAGGAGAAGAGGATAGCCAGAGGAGATGAGGACAGGAGAAGAGGACAGCCAGAGGAGATGAGGACAGGAGAAGAGGATAGCCAGAGGAGAGGAGGACAGGAGAAGAGGATAGCCAGAGGAGATGAGGACAGGAGAAGAGGATAGCCAGAGGAGATGAGGACAGGAGAAGAGGATAGCCAGAGGAGATGAGGACAGGAGAAGAGGATAGCCAGAGGAGATGAGGACAGGAGAAGAGGACAGCCAGAGGAGATGAGGACAGGAGAAGAGGACAGCCAGAGGAGATGAGGACAGGAGAAGAGGATAGCCAGAGGAGATGAGGACAGGAGAAGAGGACAGCCAGAGGAGATGAGGACAGGAGAAGAGGATAGCCAGAGGAGATGAGGACAGGAGAAGAGGATAGCCAGAGGAGATGAGGACAGGAGAAGAGGACAGCCAGAGGAGATGAGGACAGGAGAAGAGGATAGCCAGAGGAGATGAGGACAGGAGAAGAGGATAGCCAGAGGAGATGAGGACAGGAGAAGAGGATAGCCAGAGGAGATGAGGACAGGAGAAGAGGATAGCCAGAGGAGATGAGGACAGGAGAAGAGGATAGCCAGAGGAGATGAGGACAGGAGAAGAGGATAGCCAGAGGAGATGAGGACAGGAGAAGAGGACAGCCAGAGGAGATGAGGACAGGAGAAGAGGATAGCCAGAGGAGATGAGGACAGGAGAAGAGGACAGCCAGAGGAGATGAGGACAGGAGAAGAGGATAGCCAGAGGAGAGGAGGACAGGAGAAGAGGATAGCCAGAGGAGATGAGGACAGGAGAAGAGGATAGCCAGAGGAGAGGAGGACAGGAGAAGAGGATAGCCAGAGAAGATGAGGACAGGAGAAGAGGATAGCCAGAGGAGATGAGGACAGGAGAAGAGGATAGCCAGAGGAGATGAGGACAGGAGAAGAGGATAGCCAGAGGAGAGGTTGATGGTTTACCTGTCTGTGGTCTCCAGCAGCTTCTGCACGATGAGCTCGAAGGACGAGGACAGGCAGTAAGTGCTGGGCTCCTCCTGGTCCTCTGCAGCGTCGGTGGCTTCGTACGCAGCCTCAGCCAGACTGGAGAAGGCCTGAAAACAGCAACTGTGAGCCTCACTGTACAGCACCACGATACACACATGATACACCCATGATTTCCAACACACTGATCACACGCATGAGTGTGTGCAGCGGGTCCGAGGCTTCCAACACACTGATCACACGCATGAGTGTGTGCAGCGGGTCCGAGGCTTCCAACACACTGATCACACCCATGAGTGTGTGCAGCGGGTCCGAGGCTTCCAACACACTGATCACTCTATACTGGTGTCTTCAACTACTACACACGTGCTTTAGATACAGGTAGAACTGATTCAAAGGTAGACTGAACAAATTTAGCAAATTTCTCAGAGTGACTTTTGCTGCTATTGAGGCGATACACAGACAGGGTTAGGGCTTTAAGTTAGGACTAGCAGAGTCACGGTCAACAGCGTAACTACATACACAGACCTTACAATATAACATTTATATTGCACCAATATTTATGCAAATACAGAATTAGCTTCAGCGACAGCGTTGCTCATGCGACACATTGCTGGTCAGCTGAGCCCTGTAAAGTGGCGCTCAAAAGTTACAGTAATTAAAGTATAGTAAGTTGAATGAACAGTTTAATGACACACTTTAAGAGTGCCTGCCTAGTGGCGTAACACTGTAACTGCACTGTCTAGAGCACGCAGAGACCAGCAGTGCTGATATTAACACGTTTACATGACCACATGCACGTCATCTTCTGCATAATCTGGTTAAGACTGTGCATGAAAACGCGCTCACTAATCATCATGAAAGCAGTCATGTGACAGAACCAGGGTTATAATAGTTAACGAAAAAACTAAAACTAGATGGGAAAAAACATTGTCGTTAACTGAAATAAAAATAAAAACGAGGCAAAACAAAAAAACGGTAACTAAATAAAACTGTAATGTGTGGTTGACAAAACTAACTAAAATTATAGAGTAATGTCCTTAGTTTTCGTCTTTGTCAATGTCTTTCCTTCGACGCTATTTAAAAACACGCAGAGAATTCGCTCAGCTGTGTTTCCTTTCCCTGCTGTCCCTCCGTCTCTCTGACTGTCACTCGCATGCATGCGCGCCACACACACACACACACACACACACACACACACACACACACACACAGTCACACACCCCTCCCCTCCTCTCAAGTCTCCAGAGAACGTCTCCATGTGAATGTGTTCGACGCGACGTTGAAGCAAGTTCGCAAAAGGTTGGCATCTCCATGAACACCTTTACACAATCACTTACACAATCACACACATAACAAGTGGTATACAAATATTTTATATTCTCTGAATATAATGTTCATATGAGAAGCAATTGGGCCTTTAAAAAGTTAACCAGTTGCAAGTTTGAGGTAACTTAAAATTGTGTTGTCGTTGTCAAAACACTAACGTTATAAGCTGCAGGGCTGGAATGGTAATCTGGCATTCCGGGCAAATGCCCGATGGACCGACGTACCTTTTGATTCGATACATCTCGGGATTTAATACTTTATTTCTTTTCTTTTTCAACGGCCTTCTGATCTACATTGGCAGCCCATTTGTCCCATCCTTTTTAAGTTTATATTTTGTTTTATTACATTGCTTGGTTGAATTCCAATGTAGAATGCGGTCTGTTATTTCTTGATATCAGACCGCTGCGGAGTATAACAGACCGTTGCCATGAAAAACAGAGCATTGCTATAGGGAATGTGAAGGTACGTCACGCAGTGTTGCATTATAGGACGTGGCCGCCATATTTACAGGCACCGATCTCTTGTTTACCTTTCGCCGGCCGTTGATATGACATTTAATAGTGGGTGTGTTTGGCTAAAAAGAGATAAAATTGAAGAAGAATGGAAAAAATTGAGAACTTGAAAGAAAAAGAGAAGGGACCCTACCAGGAGAAACTAAATGCCACTGCCAAAAAACTTAATTTGGACAAACTGTCCGCGATAAACCAAGTTAATCCATATGATGTAGTAGCCCAAGACTGGATTACGGGTTAAATGCTAAATATTCAGCTAAAGTTATATTATTTTAAAGAGTCATAAGCAGTGGGTTTGAGCAGTTGCATTTCAATAAAAAAAGATTTGTTATAATCGTCAACATTGTTTAAAAACCCAGATTTATTTTTGTAACTCATGTGGTTATGTTGATTATAAATGAATGAATGCATAATTTACAATACATAATTTACATTAAGTTAGTTCACCAGTGTTAGTATAAAAACAAGATAATATCCGGCGTCTTCTCGTCAGCTCCTCGACCTGCTTCCCTTGCTGTTTTTTCCAAGAAGGACAGCTGAAAAAACGTATTGCGCTGTTCAGCTTCCTCCCTGAGCGATCGTGTGACCTGCTATGACAGTTCTTGATCGAGCAGCACTGGCCAACCATATCGACGTTTATAAAAAATATAGCAGAAAATCCAAATACAGCCTCCAAAACACGAATTCAAATAGAGCGGGATAGGGCGCGATCCTGTAAACATCCTGTAAACAACACGGCGTGACGTCACCTTCGCATTCCCTATATGGACTCACAGAATTCTAACCGTAGACGGAGCGCACTATTTTCTTTGGCGGAAGCTTAGTGGAAGCAATACAATCGTAAACTATCAATAAACTCTTTTTAAATCAATATTTTGTTTCAAAGTAGTGATTTATTTGATAGGTAGCCATGTAATAAGCGGGATAATGTATAGCGAGTCGGTAGTTATTGGGAATAATACAACCCCTTCAGGCTGCTCAAGATCCCTCCGCTTCGCGTCGGGCTTAAAAAAAGACTAAAACTAATACTAAAACTAATTAAAACTAAACAAACTAAGCATTTTCAAAAAATAAAAAATAAACTAAACTAGCAAACCCACGTTAGAAACTAATTAAAACTAAACTGAATTTGAAAACACAAAGTTAAAACGAAATAAAAATAAAAACTAATGAATAATGCAAAACTATAATAACCCTGGACAGAACATGACGGTGTTGTTACCCAGCAGACGTTGGAGGCCACGCGCGGCTCGGCCCCGAGGCCCTCGATCAGGCACTGCAGGAGCGGGGCCAGATACACCTCATTAATCGCAGCCTCGGGGAGCAGGTCACAGATGCGTCCCAGCGTCCAGGCCGTCGTGTCCCGCACCACCACACTGGGGTCCTTCATCAGCTCGATGAGCGTGGGCATGGCCTGACAACACAGCGACAGTCACACACAGCTCCCGTCACACAGGCCAACCGCTGCATTAGCCTCGCGTGTAAACCCTTACCTGGATGACGAGTGGTTTGAGCTGGTTGAGTTCGGGACCCTCCAGAATGGACCCGAAGGCCATGACCGAGGCGTCCCGGTAGCGCCAGTCGGGGTGCTTGATGTGCTCTTTGATGAAGGGCAACACGTGTGGCACCACATCGTCCTCACAACACGTGGCTAACAGCATCAGACACACGCCAGCGGCCTTACACGGGTTCCAGTCGTCATCGTCATCATTCTCATCCTTCAAACAGCACAGACTCCTCAGTAACATTCCCATAGCATTCACTCAAACACTATAAAGCAGCAAACACTTTCCTTTTTATTTCAAAGCATATGACTGGAAGCTCCCCATGAGACGTACGAGGACAGAGCTGGATTTCTGTACATGAGCAGCTCCATTACATGATATACAAGTAATATAAGTGATAATGCAGCACAACTAATTTTATAAAGCTGATAGTTCTGGTCCTGGAGGCTGAATAGAAAAATCAGCTTTACAGTTGTGAACTGAATGTAAAAAAACAGTACATGACACTGCTTAAAGCCCAAAGTATAGTTCAGTCGTAAGCATGTGTGCAACTTCATTAACAGGAAACAAAGTCCACTAGATAGTGTACACGCGCCGAACCAGCCGGTCCGCACTCACGGCCACAGCAGTTAGCTAGTAAAGGCGGAGGGAAGCGCGGAAAAATAAGTATACCCAGGACTTTAATTCACCTACTAAATCATACATGAACATACAAGTAGAAGAACTACATGAAACATCAGTTGGCCTAGCTTCTGTATATTGTGCAGATAAAGTGCATATTTTGATGCGATTTATATTTGATTTGCCTCGTATACTGTTAAATACTGGCATACTGTTAAACAGAATAACTAAATGTAAACTAGTTATTTAAGTTATGACTGAGTTGGTTAATGAATGAGACTCAGCGCATTACTCTGAGTGTCTGCCAGTGCTAATCAAGGAAGTGACTGCGCACACACCTCACATCTGGGAAAGCCCAGGCGGGACACCAGCTTTACCTGTTTGGTGAGCGTCTGAGTGAGGATGGGCACCAGGTACTGCAGAGCTCCTTTTGCATAAAACTTGCTCGTGTGCTCTGGAGGACGACCCTGTTCAGAGGCCTGAGGACAAACGTTAACACACATCACAAACGGTAAAGCATGTTTGACTAGCAGATAGCAGATGTCACGCCAGCATCACCTCAGTGGCTTCAATGGCCAGATCCATTTCCTCGTCACAGACGTTGGACCAAAACTCAATCCCCTGTAAGGCCACTTCATCAATGTCGCTCTTCATGGCCTCTATTGTGATCTGAACACAGAGAAGCTGGTGAGACACTGACAACATCACAGTCTACATTAAATGTATATTTTAGTCATGTTTTAAAATGCAATGTTCCCTACAAAGTTTACATGCCATTTTCCTGGTCTGATTTAGGGATGCACCGATCCGATATTCAGTATCGGTATCGGCTCCGATACTGACATTTTTGCTGGATCGGGTATCGGTCGGACGAGGCCGATCCAAATCCGATATTGTGCGTATACTATTCTGTGCTATTGTTAAGCCCCACAAAAGGCACAACAACATTATAAAGCACCATAAAGTTGTCGTGCACTATATTATAAGTGTTCTGAAGCCATTATATAGTATAATGTGAGATATAAATTAATATTTAAGTCATTAAATTCAAGATCACGTACATTTTTCCCTCCACTGCGGCTGTCAGTCATTCTCCATTCAGCATCAAACAGCGCGTCGCGTTCGGTTACGAGTCAACACGATGAACAACTCTCTCCAAGATGATTCAATGTTACTATAATTATACTTGATCTGTAGATATAGGTCTATGGTTTTGCATTAAACAACTTTATCTTGCTGGACTTTATTGCTGTACCTTAACTACTTTCTACCGGGTGTCTGTCTCTCACAACACTGGAGTCAGAGCACTATAGCAGCTAACTGTTCTTCACGCGCACAGTAACTGACATTAAATAATAAATAAACTATTGATTAGATAGATACTGTATAATACTCTACGCATCAATATGTCTTTCCTTCGTGCTTTGAAATCTTCAATGTGGACTCGACGCGCTGCGCGCTGTGACTCGTGTTGCTTCAAGCGCATCATTCTGCGCTCGCGATGCGCATACGCGCTGTGTGCCGCTTTTCATATCAATACAGCGACTGTTCTGTATAGTTCTGTACTATCCATCATGTTGCTGCCTCATTAAACCGCTGTGCTATACATTTAAAACATGTCTCAATTTTATAGTAGGCTATAAAATAATTAATCTTTTTGATTTTTGTTATCTTGTTTTTCATGAATGTATTTTACAACAATACAAAGAGCAATGTGTAACGTTTTAGCAGATTTAGTGTTACACTTATTCTCATATTTGTTCCCCACTAAATGTTTTTTTTATGTTCAGATTTAATACAATTATTGAGCACTTGTGATTTTTCTAGACTAAATTTTACTGCTTAATTATCCACTATTCTAGTTTATAATAGCATTTTTTGTCATAGATTATGGTCTTTTTTTTTTTTTTTTTTTTTCTTTGTAATGAAGTTGTCTGTATTAAGTAGATTGTGTTTAACACACAAAAGAGTGATTATCAGTTCAACACACATAGTTATAGAAATTCTACTTGATTTAAAAAAAAAACTGCCCTGGTATCGGATCGGTACTCGGTATCGGCCGATATTGAATTGCAGGTATCGGTATCGGAAACAAAAAAGGTGGATCGGAGCATCCCTAGTCTGATTTGGTAATAGATGTGCCTCTTTTACACGTGTGGAGCAAGAAAAGTCATGTGCACGGACACAAACCTGTCCCAATAGCAGCGCTTTAGATATCTCCCTACTCAACACACGAACAAGCGGATGAGCTAAACCAGGCGTTTTAATTAGCGAGACATCTAAAGCATTCTGGGAGAATCACACCAAAAGCACACGCTCTATTGCATTTACTTGCACTGTTGTTTGCTATGTTTGTTTTATTGACTATTTTTAAATAAAAATTTGCACTGAAGATAAGTTTATATTTTGTTTGTATATCAGAATCAGAAGGTCACTTACAAAAATAAATAATAATAACAAATTACAATTGTTTCATCTCTAATTAGCAATGACACAACGCCACTGTCAACTGTGGTTTCGTTAAAATAGCCGGCCTAATAATAACTGCCCAAACATTAGTTTTCCATGTCGATGAATCAATTTTGGGAATGATTCCTCCATTCTCACACAGGTTGTCAATCACAAGTGAGTCGTTGAAGCTTGTACGTGACCTCATTATGAACCTTGTTTGTCATTCTACAAGGTATCAGGGCATGAATATAAGTATTATTCAACGTCCTCATCTGCAAACTTACAGCAAACAATGCAGGGCCCATGTACGTCTCCATGTACTGATAATACAAAGACATGATCTTCACCAGGTTCTGTAGCGCAGCCACTCTCACCTACAGAAACACAGAATTAGACATGTACTGCTCCCGAAGCATCTTATACCATTGAACACTCATGGACACTTGGACAGGTTCTGCATGCTAAACGAGAGGAACGCACCCTGGTGTCCGGACACTGTGTGGCTTCACAGACGACCTGCATGATGAAGTGTCTCTCAGTCTAGAGAAAGAGAAAGCAGGAGATGTAATGCCCTGTACCGCGCGAAGCCTCTGCTAGAAGCACCATAGCCGGCAGTACCTCCTTATCAAAGTTGGCTTTCGTGAACTCCAGTGAGTTGAGCAGCGCATTAGTGGCGGCCAGCTTGACGTTGTTGCTGGGCTCCTCCTTCCTCATGCCCTGGATGATGGCGGTCAGGATCTGGTTGGCGTTGTCCTGAAGGTGCTCTGGGTCCTGAAAGGGTTAGCCAGGTTCAAGTAAACGGGCATCATGAAACAGTGCGGTAGTTATGGTTATGATTATGGCTGAGGACTCACGATGTCCTGGCAGAGTTATGGTTATGATTATGGCTGAGGACTCACGATGTCCTGGCAGAGTTATGGTTATGATTATGGCTGAGGACTCACGATGTCCTGGCAGAGTTATGGTTATGATTATGGGTTATGGCTGAGGACTCACGATGTCCTGGCAGAGTTATGGTTATGATTATGGGTTATGGCTGAGGACTCACGATGTCCTGGCAGAGTTATGGTTATGATTAGTGGTTATGGCTGAGGACTCACGATGTCCTGGCAGAGTTATGGTTATGATTATGGCTGAGGACTCACGATCAGTGATGGGCAGTAACGCGTTAGAAGTAACGCGTTACTGTAATCCCATTACTTTTTTCAAGTAACGAGTAAAGTAAGGGATTACAATTGCAAAAACAGTAATTAGATTACTGTTACTTCCCCGTAAGGAGGCTGCGTTACTGCGTTACTGTGATTTTGTTTCGTTAGACTGTCTCGTGAGTCGTGGCTTAATTTGAGCCGGAACACGCCCGAGTCCCGACGTTGGATACGGAACCTTTTTATTGGATCCGGCACCTCCTATGTCACTATGGAAAATTAATCGCCTAAATAAAATAAAAGAATACTATTTGTGTAGCCTAGTGTTCAATGTTGTTATCGATAGAGCTGCGCGAATGGGGTATTATTTATTTAATCCGCAACCGCATCACAAAACTCATCATCCGTAAATGCTGATGCGAGCCGCAAGAAAGCCCGTGTCTGTTCTAGAAAGGATGCAGCAAAGATATTTAATGCTAATGTATCATGAGACATAGGCCTACGCTGAGTTTCATTCATTTATGAGGTGCGCGCTCTAGTTAACAATGAAAGTGAAAGTGAACGCGGCGCGCCGGCTCCTCCATGTCACGGTTATTGTCTGCTATATTTGCCTTGTATTTGTTAAATACATGCAAATGGTTGATGAAACATTTATTAAGATACAAAAATAATTGAATTTATACAAAACGAAGTTCACTTTAAAGAAAGGCTTTTAACAATGCAATGCAAGTGAACGCGGCGCGCTACCGCCTCAATGCACGGTTATTATATTGTCTGCTATATTTGCTTTTTATTTATTAAATACATGCAATTGGTTGATGCAATATTTATTAAAATTAAGATACAATTTATACAAAACGAAATTCACTTTAAAGAAAGGCTTTCTACAAAGGAAAATCCATGAAATGGTAAAAACATGTCTGACGATTTACAAAAACAAAACGAATCTGCTCTTTAAAGTTAAAAGACGTAAATGTTAATAATTTGGAATACAGTCATGAGAGACTTTCATTTTAATTAGTTTATTGCTGTATTTTATTTTAATCTAATCGAATAGAGGATTTTACAAAAAAATATTAGCATTTTATATGCTGGAATATGCAGAAATATAAGTTAACAGAAGAAGGACTTTGTGTATTTCGTTAAAATATGGTGGACTCTGCAGAAATTGGTTAAATGTTCAACATTTTTCTTCAAGTCTGAGACTGTTGCATTTAATTACATTTTTGGTTGATGCAATGTGCATAAAGTTAAAATATTGAAACTAATTAAACAAGTTTTAAAAAAGAGAATGTTTAATTTGATTCAATTTTAGATGATGGAATATGCAGAAAGAATATAATTAGGCTGAAAGGTCTGCTTTTATAGCATTTTCAGGTCGTGCATCATGTTTTTGAAGTAAAGTAACTAGTAAAGTAACTAGTAAAGTAACTAATTACTTTTGAAAATAAGTAATCAGTAAAGTAACTGGATTACTTTCTTGGAGAAGTAATCAGTAATCAGTAACTAATTACTATTTCCAAGTAACTTGACCAACACTGCTCACGATGTCCTGGCAGAGTTATGGTTATGATTAGGGGTGCACGATATATCGGCTGCCGATATAACATCGGCCGATATGGTCATTGTTTTACACATCGGTATCGTTCCGATGTCAAAATAGGGCCGATGTGAACAGGCCGATTATCATTCCTGTGTATTTGACGTGCGTGTGGGGGCGGGGATGTTTGTTTTGGTTTTTACACGAGCGCATTTCAGCTGTGAACAGCGCTGGTGTGTAGGGGCGCGCGCTTTACAGAGGGTGCACCCTTTATCACGTCTCTCGTCAGAGCGAGAGGAATAACTGATCCTGTGGGAACCGTTTTTATGTGTAGTGGTGCGTACTTTATAGTGGGCACACGATCAACATTTGTGATATCACCCGTGCTGGACGGGGCGAGGTTTGAACCCGTGTTTGTGTAGGGGCGCGCACTTCATTGTGGGCGCGCAAACTAGTCATTACACCGTGTCCTAACTACACGCGACGCCGCGACACGCGATAAAAGGATATTTTCCATGTTAATCAGAGTTTATGTCCTAACCAGCCGCGACGGCGACACGCGACGATTCTATTTTAGAAACTGTTTCTGTTTATATAACTTACTGTCTATGATTTTTCCGCGACGTCGCGCTGGAACAACAAACACAACGTGTGGCAATGATAATCTCAGGCACTGGTTATGTGCTTTATTTAATGTTAAAAGCGTGTAATGTGACTTTGAATATAATTTAGTGCTCCAGCTTTGTAGCTGTAAAAGCAACAATGGATAATTCACCTCAGATCTTGAAATTAAACAAATGGAAGGAAACAAGAACGTTCAAACTGAAGAAACAAATGTATTATTTGACAAAGATTGTTTAAGTAACTCAGTAGCCTATGTATTTGAATACTGTTCAAATGGTGTAATATTTGTGAATTTGATTATGTAGCTACTTATCCATTTTCTTGCGATTGCCGTCAAGATTACTCTCTGATGCTGTGCACTTGACGCGAGAGCCTGCCCACACGCTGTTCTGATTGGCTCTGGGTTTTGATTGATTTATACGCATGTCGCGAGTGGACAGACAAATTATTTGTCGCTGGATCTTATCGCATCGCATCTGGTACACACAGGTAAAGGTGCCCAATATCAGTCATAAAAATAAATTACAAAAGTAAAAAAAAAAAAAAAAGTGTTTTGGAAAATAGCTCTTTATTTGATTATCATAAAAATGTGTTTTCTATACAGAGATATCGACATCGGTAAATATCGGTATCGGCCATAACAGCAATATTAATATCGGTTATCGGTATCGGCCACAATATTCACATCGGTGCATCACTAGTTATGATTATGGGTTATGGCTGAGGACTCACGATGTCCTGGCAGATGTATCCGATGGCCTCAAGCGTGGACTCCTTCATGTGCTCAGTGCTGATGGGGTCCGTCACGTTGGCCACCAGCTGAGGGATGAGCTCGGGCCACTGGTTCACTGGGATCTCTGCGCACGCGATGCCAGCCACACACTGGGACGCCGAGCTGGGCCGATAGGTCTCCGTTCCCAGAGTCTGCAGAACCTACAGCACACCAGACAACACACTGAGCACTCCACAAAACAGAAATCAAAGCCGGTGAATGACGGATCGATTGCCTGTTGACCCAACGATGGACAGCCCTACTGGCAACCAGACAAAGAACTTTCAACGGTCTTCTGAAGCCCGTGTCTTAAAGACTCATGCGAGTGCGGCGGACTCTGAACGTGAAGGGTTAACACACAAAAGTAGTGACGCTTGTGATACTTATGTTGTATCAAGAGGCACAATCCTCAAGTAATGATAATTAATTCTGCCACACATTTAACATGACAATTAACTCTTTCCCGCCCATGATGGAATTTTCCGGTTTCCATGTTTCCACTGTTATACAGTAGGGGGCGCTATTAGGCATCTTCTGAAAGAACAATCTCCTGATCAAAACACAGCAGCAGAAACAAGCGATAGCATATATAGACAAATGCATGTGTAAAATAATGTGATCAATATTAAACCACTATAAACCAACCCTGCCTAATGTCACAGACTGGACTGTAGAAGCACGGAGGAAACGCCTGAAGCTTTGAGTGTTGATCATCGTCCTGAATCTGAGCTGGATTTTTCTAACCCTTACTCCGTTGCTTTATGAAACATACTAGGGCTGGGCGATATGGACCAAATGTCATATCCCGATATATTTAGTCTGAATAGCCTATAGAGGCTATATATCCCCATATTTTTTCTGCAAAGTGATAAAGTCAAATATGCACTTCACTGTATAAATTATACATGGATTCTTATTAAAGTTCTCAGTCAAGAGCAGTGTGTGATGTCCTCTGTGTTGTGTTTTATTAACATTAAATGGATAGTTCTCCCCAAATTTTTAATTGTCATCATTTACTCTCTCAAGTTGTTTTAAACCTGAATAATACGTTTCTTTATTCTGTTGAAGTTATTTGGAAGAATGTGGGTAACCAAACAGTTGATGTTCCCCAGTGACTTCTATATTTATTTCCTATGGTAGTCAATGGGGACCAGCAACTGCCCGTTAGCCACACTCCTCAAAATATCTTCTTTTGTGCTCAGCACAAGAAATAAATGAATACAGGTTTGGAACAACATTAGAGTGAGTAAAGAACGACAACATGTTTATTTTTGGGTGAACAATCCCTTTAAGGACCAGCGGCTGCATGTTTACTATTAGGGCTACTGTCTCTTTAAGACCTGCACGCGACGCGTCTAATATGTACGCATATGACAAGCAGATTTCTCTCAATTTTCTCGGTTTGCTTTCACTTTAGACATAACCAACTTCCTTTATGTAAACCTTGAGTGTATTTGACAGTATTAGCTCAAAAAGACTCGAAAGATAACTTAGTCCAGTATCAAATTTGAACTATATCGATATATCGCCCAGCCCTAAAACTTACCCACATTAAAATGTGGATAAAAAAAGTATGAACCTGAATAAAACAGTTTTTTGTTTAAAAGCAAGTGTGTGTCCCAGTCTGCGGTGTGAGTGAGTGTGTGTCCCAGTCTGCGGTGTGAGTGAGTGTGTGTCCCAGTCTGCGGTGTGAGTGAGTGTGTGTCCCAGTCTGCGGTTGAGTGAGTGTGTGTCCCAGTCTGCGGTGTGTGTGTGTGTGTGTGTGTCCCAGTCTGCGTTGTGTGTGTGTGTGTGTCCCAGTCTGCGGTGTGTGTGAGTGTGTGTCCCAGTCTGCGGTGTGTGTGTGTGTGTGTCCCAGTCTGCGGTGTGTGTGTGTGTGTGTCCCAGTCTGCGGTGTGTGTGTGTGTGTCCCAGTCTGCGGTGTGAGTGAGTGTGTGTCCCAGTCTGCGGTGTGTGTGTGTGTGTCCCAGTCTGCGGTGTGTGTCCCAGTCTGCGGTGTGTGTGTGTGTGTGTCCCAGTCTGCGGTGTGTGTGTGTGTGTGTCCCAGTCTGCGGTGTGTGTGTGTGTGTGTGTGTCCCAGTCTGCGGTGTGTGTGTGTGTCCCAGTCTGCGGTGTGTGTGTGTGTCCCAGTCTGCGGTGTGTGTGTGTGTGTGTGTCCCAGTCTGCGGTGTGTGTGTGTGTGTGTCCCAGTCTGCGGTGTGTGTGTGTGTGTGTGTGTGTGTGTGTGTCCCAGTCTGCGGTGTGTGTGTGTGTGTGTGTGTCCCAGTCTGCGGTGTGTGTGTGTGTGTGTGTGTCCCAGTCTGCGGTGTGTGTGTGTGTGTGTCCCAGTCTGCGGTGTGTGTGTGTGTGTGTCCCAGTCTGCGGTGTGTGTGTGTGTGTGTCCCAGTCTGCGGTGTGTGTGTGTGTGTCCCAGTCTGCGGTGTGTGTGTGTGTGTCCCAGTCTGCGGTGTGTGTGTGTGTGTCCCAGTCTGCGGTGTGTGTGTGTGTGTCCCAGTCTGCGGTGTGTGTGTGTGTGTCCCAGTCTGCGGTGTGTGTGTGTGTGTGTCCCAGTCTGCGGTGTGTGTGTGTGTGTCCCAGTCTGCGGTGTG
>NC_136894.1:100000-120000 GCF_949152265.1 Phoxinus phoxinus
CTCGAGGATTGTGATCAGCTCCATCCTGACGCGCGCAAACGCGACGAGATCTGCAGTGACGGGAACGGGGAATCGGTCGTGTAAAGTCAGAATCGCGTCCACGCCTAATAACGAGGACGAGCAGTTCTCGCGGGTATCCGCTTCTTCATCAGCCGCTGTCGCGAGGAAAAGGCCGCGCGGAACTCCCGCCTGCGAACGATATCACGCGCTGACGTCACGCGCTGACCTCACAGTCTCCGCCCACGCGCAGCATCACGACGCTCGCACGCTCGTGTTAGAAACGGCATCATCAGTTTTTCACAATTGCTAAACACTAAACCTCATTCTCTGAACCAAATTCCTAGTCTGAACCCCTTTGTTGAATAAATCACTCTTTCTTTAAAACCTTAAACATTTTCTAATCCCATGCACTCTATTTAAAAAATATTTAAAACACATTCTCACTCAAGTTTTCAGTTTTTGCTAAACATATACAGTTCTGTGAAGACAATAAACTTATATTATCCAGCCAGTTGTTGTTACCTGCAGATAGCTATTCTTACATAAGTGAAGCCTGGCACACAACATCATGGCTTGATCAGTGCATCAACACTGCAGATGCCCATGCTTGTTTGCGATCAATGAAAATATTGTATAAACGTCCATGTCTGATCATGTACCGTTTGTTGTGTTGCTTGATGTTGACAGTCTTCCTGAAATGACCAGTGTGGGTAATAGTGCTTGTAAAGCTAAACTGGATTGGGCTAAGCTCACAAATGAGGATGTTTTGTTGTATTAAAACAGATGTTCTTCTGAGTAGTGTATATTTGCCAAAAAGTGCAATTATGTGCTCTAATGTAAATTGTAATGACAATGCTCATTGTGAAGCTTTATGTGCAATGTGTGATTGTATTGTGGATGCTATGTATGAGGCAAGTAGATCATCCTTTACTGGCTCTGATAAGGCACATAACATCCAGCCAGCCATCGCACTAGCCAGTGTGTTATCTAAAGTTTTAGAGAGGATTTTATTACATCGTTTGAGTGAGTATATTGATACTACAGACAACCAGTTTGTCTTTAAGGCTAAACATGGTACTGGTTTGTGTATATATGCCTTGAAAGAAGTAGTTGAAGTATACAGGAGGCAAAACTCCTCTGTTCTAATTGGTTTTATAGACGCCTCTAAAGCTTTTGACCGAGTCAATCATCGGAAGTTGTTTCTGAAAATGAAACAAAGGGGCGTGCCTGACAGCATGATAAGAATACTGGCATACTGGTATGGGTTAGGGTTAGGGTTCTGGTATGGGTTAGGGTTAGGGTTCTGGTATGGGTTAGGGTTCTGGTATGGGTTAGGGTTCTGGTATGGGTTAGGGTTCTGGTATGGGTTAGGGTTCTGGTATGGGTTAGGGTTCTGGTATGGGTTAGGGTTCTGGTATGGGTTAGGGTTCTGGTATGGGTTAGGTTAGGGTTAGGGTTAGGGTTCTGGTATGGGTTAGGTTAGGGTTAGGGTTCTGGTATGGGTTAGGGTTCTGGTATGGGTTAGGGTTCTGGTATGGGTTAGGTTAGGGTTAGGGTTCTGGTATGGGTTAGGGTTCTGGTATGGGTTAGGGTTCTGGTATGCCAACCAGAGTATGCAGGTCAGATGGGGTAATAGAGTCTCCCCTCGTTTAGTGTTGGTAATGGAGTAAGACAAGTCGACAAGACAAGTCTCCCCGGCCCTTTTCAACCTGTATATGAATGACTTATCAGAACAACTAAGAGGCGGCAAAACTGGTTGTATGATTGGTAACGCTTTAATAAATCATTTTATGTATGCCGATGATCTGGCTGTTGTTTCCCTAGCAGTGCGGGATTTCAACAGTTGTTGAATATATGTTCTGCTTATGGGCTCAAATATGACGTGCAGTATAATGCTAAGAAGAGTGTTGTCATGATATGCAGAACAAAAGGGGATAAAGACCTCAACTATCCAGTTTTTTATCTGGCAGGCAAAGTGCTAGGTGTTTGTAATAAAACAAAATACCTGGGGCACTTCCTCACAGATCAATTGTCTGATGATGATGACATGTATAGGCAGTGTCGTATGCTTTATGCTCAAGCTAACATGTTAGCAAGAAAATTCTATATGTGTTCCGACAATGTCAAGATAAGGCTCTTCAAGCCCACTGTACTCCACTCTACACTGCCCCATTGTGGGCCAAGTTTAAAAAGACAACCATACATCAGCTTCTGGTGGCTTATAATGACTGTATGCGAATATTGCTTCAAAAACCTAGGTGGTGTAGTGCAAGTGAATTGTTTTGTAATGCAAGAGTCAACACTTTTCAGGCTTTATTGAGAAATCTGATGTACAAATGTATTGGTCGACTGGATGGTTCTCAGAATGGTATTATTAAGTTACTGGTAAATCCTAGTGAAAGTGTTGTGCGATACCAGTCACAGCTGTGGAAGCACTGGTATAACTGTCTTTTATAATTGGTAATTGTTTGGTTGTTGTTGTGTTGTTGCTGTTTTTTTTTTTATGGTTTTCTAATGGACCTTGAGTCTGTCAATAAAGTTGAACTGAACTGAACTGAACACATAGTTGACAGCGTTTGCACACAACAGGCCAACATTGTTCACACTTATTTCTAATGATGTGATCAAACCACCTATGAAATATGTTGAGTATGAAATATGAAAAGTGTACAGTAGATGGAAACAATCTGAGAGGCAGAGGAGGAAGAGTATGAGGAAGATTAAGAGGAGGAAGAGTATGAGGAAGATTAAGAGGAGGAAGAGTATGAGGAAGATTAAGAGGAGGAAGAGTATGAGGAAGATTAAGAGGAGGAAGAGTATGAGGAAGATTAAGAGGAAGAGTATGAGGAAGATTAAGAGGAGGAAGAGTATGAGGAAGATTAAGAGGAGGAAGAGTATGAGGAAGATTAAGAGGAAGAGTATGAGGAAGATTAAGAGGAAGAGTATGAGGAAGATTAAGAGGAGGAAGAGTATGAGGAAGATTAAGAGGAGGAAGAGTATGAGGAGGAAGAGTATGAGGAAGATGAAGAGTATGAGGAGGAAGAGTATGAGGAAGATTAAGAGGAGGAAGAGTATGAGGAAGATTAAGAGGAGGAAGAGTATGAGGAAGATTAAGAGGAAGAGTATGAGGAAGATTAAGAAGAGGAAGAGTATGAGGAAGATTAAGAGGAGGAAGAGTATGAGGAGGAAGAGTATGAGGAAGATGAAGAGTATGAGGAGGAAGATTAAGAGGAGGAAGAGTATGAGGAAGATTAAGAGGAGGAAGAGTATGAGGAAGATTAAGAGGAGGAAGAGTATGAGGAAGATTAAGAGGAAGAGTATGAGGAAGATTAAGAAGAGGAAGAGTATGAGGAAGATTAAGAGGAGGAAGAGTATGAGGAGGAAGATTAAGAGGAGGAAGAGTATGAGGAGGAAGAGCATGAGGAAGATGAGGAGGAAGAGTAAGAGGAGGAAGATTAAGAGGAGGAAGAGTATGAGGAAGATGAAGAGTATGAGGAGGAAGATTAAGAGGAGGAAGAGTATGAGGAGGAAGATGAAGAGTATGAGGAAGATTAAGAGGAGGAAGAGTATGAGGAGGAAGATTAAGAGGAGGAAGAGTATGAGGAAGATTAAGAGGAGGAAGAGTATGAGGAAGATGAAGAGGAAGATAAGGAGGAGGAAGAGTATGAGGAGGAAGAGCATGAGGAAGATGAGGAGGAAGAGTATGAGGAGGAAGAGGAAGATTAAGAGGAGGAAGAGTATGAGGAGGAAGAGCATGAGGAAGATGAGGAGGAAGAGTAAGAGGAGGAAGAGTATGAGGAGGAAGATGAAGAGTATGAGGAAGATTAAGAGGAGGAAGAGTATGAGGAGGAAGATTAAGAGGAGGAAGAGTATGAGGAAGATTAAGAGGAGGAAGAGTATGAGGAGGAAGAGTATGAGGAAGATGAAGAGGAAGATTAAGAGGAGGAAGAGTATGAGGAGGAAGAGCATGAGGAAGATGAGGAGGAAGAGTATGAGGAGGAAGAGGAAGATTAAGAGGAGGAAGAGTATGAGGAGGAAGAGCATGAGGAAGATGAGGAGGAAGAGTAAGAGGAGGAAGAGTATGAGGAGGAAGAGGAAGATGAAGAGGAGGAAGAGTATGAGGAAGATTTTAATCTTTGAAGATAACTGTTTTAATTATTCTTATTTCTTTTGATTATTTACATTTCTTCTATGTAAAGCACTTTGAATTACCATTGTGTATGAAATGTGTTATGAAAATAAACTTGCCTAATATCACGGAAACATGACATCCCGAGTTCCTCTGACAGATTAACACAGAAGACAATCAGAACTCTTCCGGGACCAATGGAAGCTTCCAGAAAAAGACCCAGATATTGAAGACTTTATTCACAGTGCAGAGCAAATACGCCTTTCTTAAATCTGATGACTAACAGCCAACAGTGGCCCGATCTTCCTGAGGACGGCAGTGGCTTTCTCTCGCACACCCACACTGGATATAGAAGTAATGTGTAAAACCGTTAGAAAGAAATGTGATTTTTACATCTTTTAATTAATGATGACACAGCAAAACAGAGCGTTTGGATTATCACAGGAACAGATGTCTGATTTTCTCCTATGTAAAGTTAATAATCAACATGATAATCCATGTTCTGACGATGCAACTGTCTGTCCGGATGCAGAGGCACTTTGGTCCAGGTCAGATAAAACATTTTATTGTCGTTGTCGTCGTTGTTGTTTTTTAAAGACAATCTGCTGTTGTAGTTTACACTAATCTTAAAATGTAGGCATTCAAATCAATATTTTATTTAACATAATTCATATTGCAGTCATCGTGAACAACTGGGATTTCAATATACACAACAGAATTGTAACATTTTACGCAACCATTCCTAACCCTACGTCATACCCTTCCCTCCTCAAGAAAACCCAATCCCACCCATTCCCAACCAGGAAAACTATAGCGAAACATCTTAAGGTCTCCCAAGCTCACAACAGCCCATATGCAGACGGATCCTGTGGATCTCGTGTTAACCAGTCTCCAGGCTCAACGGGTTATCAATTTGTCAATGCTATCAGAATTGGTCAGATGCGATGCTATACACGTCTTTTTTTTTGCAAACATAAAAATTAGTGACTACTAAACACAGTTGAATATGTGCGCCGCGAGGCAGGACCCCGTCGCAGAAGCCCAGAGGAACTCAGTCCTCGAGCCTTCATAATGGAATACAAGAGAAGTGAAATGACGTCTCGCTCTCGGTTCATGTCTGTGAGTGGGAGGATAAGTTAGCATGTGAATCTCAGCAAAAATAAACAGTGGGTACCAGCATAGTGGCAAAATACGACTGAATTCTCTGAGCAACAATCACTGACCAGCCTTTCCCAGCCTATTCCTTAATAACCCCCCCGCGCTCCGGTCAGTGTGTCGGTCAGTGCATCTCAGCGCATGTAAACGATAAATGCATTCTCGGACGTGAGGGCCGGCGCGCGGGACTATTTCAGACAGCGCTCGAAGTACGTAGCGCCCACGTATCCGCCGCGCAGCGAGCGCTGGACGTTCTGCTCGAAGAGCCGCCGGTTCGTCTGAAGGACTTCGGCCGCTTCTTTATTCAGCGGGTCTTCGGGATTCGGCTCCTGGAAGCGGAAACACACGGGAACAATTAGCACAGGGCGCTTGCTCACAAACGGCATGCAAGTTGGATTTTCATGTCTATAAATGACACACTATTCACTAATTAAAGGAAAAGTTCACTTCAGAATAAAAATTTCCTGATAATTTACTTATAGTGGATATAGTGGATGTCACTGGGGTCCAGCGGGTCGAAGGTCCAGATGTGAGTTGCAGCTTCAAGGTCTCGACACGATCCCAGCCGAGGAATAAGAGTCTCATCTAAACAAACCAGCGGCCATTTTATAAAGAAATAAACATTTATATACTTTTAACCACAAAAGCTGGTCTTGCACTCGCTGTGATGCGCCACACATTACATCATCAGGTTGAAAGGTCAAGCGTGACGTCGGCGGAAGAACCGACCCAGTGTTTATAAAGGCAATGTGCAAAGATCGAGTCAAACGCCATTTACAAAACAAACAAACAAATAAACAAACGGCAAAACAACGATGTCGGATGATTTTTCGCCTATCCTTTCCAACGTGATTACGTAATGCGTGAAGTCGAGGACATGCAAGACCAGCATTTGTGGTTAAAAGTATATAATGTTTCTATTGTTATAAAATGGCCGCTGGTTTGCTGGGATCGTGAGAGACTTTGAAGCTGCACTGGAACTCACATCTGGACCTTCGACCCGCTGGACCAGTGAAGACACTATATGGAGAACATCTGGAGTGTGTTCCTCACACACCTTCACTTCTTCTCCACTGAAGAAAGAAACACATGATCATCTTGGATGACGTGGGGGAGAGTAAATCAATTAGCAAATTTTAATTCTGTGAACTACTCCTTTAAACTGTAAGAAATCATAAGAAATTGTATCTACGGTGAATGGACTGCATTTAAACTAGGGCAAGCAATGGATATTGTAACAGTGAAAACACAATGATTTGAGGTTAAAGAATAATTTAACGAATCGACGTGAACCTCACACATTTCGAGGTTCGTGTCACCAAATTTAATGAAAAATCTGAATATTCAAACACTGGTGATCCCACATTCAGGAAATGTCAGCGGGACTTACGAGGAACAGATACTGTAGTCCGTATATGATGGAGTTAATCGTCAAGACCGGCTTCCAGTCTTCTCTGAAACATAAAGAGTCAAAGGGCCTTCTCATTACACTCTCATAACTCCTCATGACTATTCCCAGCCGTTAAACACTAAAGCTCTGCTCAATCCCAGGACAATTCAAACACACACACAACTGAATGTTAGAAAGTATTTTGGAAATAGAAAAGAAAATCATGTAAAAATAAATAAAATAAAAATGTTTGAGAGAAATTGATAAACGGAATCACTTCAAAATTCACAAAGCCGTCATTATTTACTCAATCTCATGCCATTCCAAACCGTAAAAATGTACTTCATAAAAGCAGACATTAAAATATTAGAAATAAAAGCATTCTAGATCAACAAGAACATTTGTCAAAATCTCTGTTTGTGTCATGCAGAATAAAGTAAGATTTTACAGTATTATTTTAACAACCAATGCTAAAGAACTGTGTTACTGCTGGTGTATAGGGCTGTGCTGGTGTATAGAGCTGTGCTGGTGTATAGAGCTGTGCTGGTGTATAGGGCTGTGCTGGTGTATAGAGCTGTGCTGGTGTATAGAGCTGTGCTGGTGTATAGAGCTGTGCTGGTGTATAGAGCTGTGCTGGTGTATAGGGCTGTGCTGGTGTATAGAGCTGTGCTGGTGTATAGGGCTGTGCTGGTGTATAGAGCTGTGCTGGTGTATAGAGCTGTGCTGGTGTATAGAGCTGTGCTGGTGTATAGGGCTGTGCTGGTGTATAGGGCTGTGCTGGTGTATAGGGCTGTGCTGGTGTATAGGGCTGTGCTGGTGTATAGAGCTGTGCTGGTGTATAGGGCTGTGCTGGTGTATAGAGCTGTGCTGGTGTATAGAGCTGTGCTGGTGTATAGAGCTGTGCTGGTGTATAGGGCTGTGCTGGTGTATAGAGCTGTGCTGGTGTATAGAGCTGTGCTGGTGTATAGGGCTGTGCTGGTGTATAGAGCTGTGCTGGTGTATAGAGCTGTGCTGGTGTATAGGGCTGTGCTGGTGTATAGAGCTGTGCTGGTGTATAGAGCTGTGCTGGTGTATAGGGCTGTGCTGGTGTATAGAGCTGTGCTGGTGTATAGAGCTGTGCTGGTGTATAGAGCTGTGCTGGTGTATAGAGCTGTGCTGGTGTATAGGGCTGTGCTGGTGTATAGAGCTGTGCTGGTGTATAGGGCTGTGCTGGTGTATAGAGCTGTGCTGGTGTATAGAGCTGTGCTGGTGTATAGAGCTGTGCTGGTGTATAGGGCTGTGCTGGTGTATAGAGCTGTGCTGGTGTATAGAGCTGTGCTGGTGTATAGAGCTGTGCTGGTGTATAGAGCTGTGCTGGTGTATAGAGGTGTGCTGGTGTATAGGGCTGTGCTGGTGTATAGAGCTGTGCTGGTGTATAGAGCTGTGCTGGTGTATAGAGCTGTGCTGGTGTATAGAGCTGTGCTGGTGTATAGAGCTGTGCTGGTGTATAGGGCTGTGCTGGTGTATAGAGCTGTGCTGGTGTATAGAGCTGTGCTGGTGTATAGAGCTGTGCTGGTGTATAGAGCTGTGCTGGTGTATAGAGCTGTGCTGGTGTATAGAGCTGTGCTGGTGTATAGAGCTGTGCTGGTGTATAGAGCTGTGCTGGTGTATAGAGCTGTGCTGGTGTATAGAGCTGTGCTAGAGCTGTGCTGGTGTATAGAGCTGTGCTGGTGTATAGGGCTGTGCTGGTGTATAGAGCTGTGCTGGTGTATAGAGCTGTGCTGGTGTATAGAGCTGTGCTGGTGTATAGAGCTGTGCTGGTGTATAGAGCTGTGCTGGTGTATAGAGCTGTGCTGGTGTATAGAGCTGTGCTGGTGTATAGAGCTGTGCTAGAGCTGTGCTGGTGTATAGAGCTGTGCTGGTGTATAGGGCTGTGCTGGTGTATAGAGCTGTGCTGGTGTATAGAGCTGTGCTAGAGCTGTGCTGGTGTATAGAGCTGTGCTGGTGTATAGGGCTGTGCTGGTGTATAGAGCTGTGCTGGTGTATAGAGCTGTGCTGGTGTATAGAGCTGTGCTGGTGTATAGGGCTGTGCTGGTGTATAGGGCTGTGCTGGTGTATAGGGCTGTGCTGGTGTATAGAGCTGTGCTGGTGTATAGAGCTGTGCTGGTGTATAGGGCTGTGCTGGTGTATAGAGCTGTGCTGGTGTATAGGGCTGTGCTGGTGTATAGAGCTGTGCTGGTGTATAGAGCTGTGCTGGTGTATAGGGCTGTGCTGGTGTATAGAGCTGTGCTGGTGTATAGAGCTGTGCTGGTGTATAGGGCTGTGCTGGTGTATAGGGCTGTGCTGGTGTATAGGGCTGTGCTGGTGTATAGAGCTGTGCTGGTGTATAGAGCTGTGCTGGTGTATAGAGCTGTGCTAGAGCTGTGCTGGTGTATAGAGCTGTGCTGGTGTATAGGGCTGTGCTGGTGTATAGAGCTGTGCTGGTGTATAGAGCTGTGCTGGTGTATAGAGCTGTGCTGGTGTATAGAGCTGTGCTGGTGTATAGAGCTGTGCTAGAGCTGTGCTGGTGTATAGAGCTGTGCTGGTGTATAGGGCTGTGCTGGTGTATAGAGCTGTGCTGGTGTATAGAGCTGTGCTGGTGTATAGAGCTGTGCTGGTGTATAGAGCTGTGCTGGTGTATAGAGCTGTGCTGGTGTATAGGGCTGTGCTGGTGTATAGAGCTGTGCTGGTGTATAGAGCTGTGCTGGTGTATAGAGCTGTGCTGGTGTATAGAGCTGTGCTGGTGTATAGAGCTGTGCTGGTGTATAGAGCTGTGCTGGTGTATAGAGCTGTGCTGGTGTATAGAGCTGTGCTGGTGTATAGAGCTGTGCTGGTGTATAGAGCTGTGCTGGTGTATAGAGCTGTGCTAGAGCTGTGCTGGTGTATAGAGCTGTGCTGGTGTATAGGGCTGTGCTGGTGTATAGAGCTGTGCTGGTGTATAGAGCTGTGCTGGTGTATAGAGCTGTGCTGGTGTATAGAGCTGTGCTGGTGTATAGAGCTGTGCTGGTGTATAGAGCTGTGCTGGTGTATAGAGCTGTGCTGGTGTATAGAGCTGTGCTAGAGCTGTGCTGGTGTATAGAGCTGTGCTGGTGTATAGGGCTGTGCTGGTGTATAGAGCTGTGCTGGTGTATAGAGCTGTGCTAGAGCTGTGCTGGTGTATAGAGCTGTGCTGGTGTATAGGGCTGTGCTGGTGTATAGAGCTGTGCTGGTGTATAGAGCTGTGCTGGTGTATAGAGCTGTGCTGGTGTATAGGGCTGTGCTGGTGTATAGGGCTGTGCTGGTGTATAGGGCTGTGCTGGTGTATAGAGCTGTGCTGGTGTATAGAGCTGTGCTGGTGTATAGGGCTGTGCTGGTGTATAGAGCTGTGCTGGTGTATAGGGCTGTGCTGGTGTATAGAGCTGTGCTGGTGTATAGAGCTGTGCTGGTGTATAGGGCTGTGCTGGTGTATAGAGCTGTGCTGGTGTATAGAGCTGTGCTGGTGTATAGGGCTGTGCTGGTGTATAGGGCTGTGCTGGTGTATAGGGCTGTGCTGGTGTATAGAGCTGTGCTGGTGTATAGAGCTGTGCTGGTGTATAGAGCTGTGCTAGAGCTGTGCTGGTGTATAGAGCTGTGCTGGTGTATAGGGCTGTGCTGGTGTATAGAGCTGTGCTGGTGTATAGAGCTGTGCTGGTGTATAGAGCTGTGCTGGTGTATAGAGCTGTGCTGGTGTATAGAGCTGTGCTAGAGCTGTGCTGGTGTATAGAGCTGTGCTGGTGTATAGGGCTGTGCTGGTGTATAGAGCTGTGCTGGTGTATAGAGCTGTGCTGGTGTATAGAGCTGTGCTGGTGTATAGAGCTGTGCTGGTGTATAGAGCTGTGCTGGTGTATAGGGCTGTGCTGGTGTATAGAGCTGTGCTGGTGTATAGGGCTGTGCTGGTGTATAGAGCTGTGCTGGTGTATAGAGCTGTGCTGGTGTATAGGGCTGTGCTGGTGTATAGGGCTGTGCTGGTGTATAGGGCTGTGCTGGTGTATAGAGCTGTGCTGGTGTATAGAGCTGTGCTGGTGTATAGAGCTGTGCTGGTGTATAGGGCTGTGCTGGTGTATAGGGCTGTGCTGGTGTATAGAGCTGTGCTGGTGTATAGAGCTGTGCTGGTGTATAGAGCTGTGCTGGTGTATAGGGCTGTGCTGGTGTATAGGGCTGTGCTGGTGTATAGGGCTGTGCTGGTGTATAGAGCTGTGCTGGTGTATAGGGCTGTGCTGGTGTATAGAGCTGTGCTGGTGTATAGGGCTGTGCTGGTGTATAGAGCTGTGCTGGTGTATAGAGCTGTGCTGGTGTATAGAGCTGTGCTGGTGTATAGAGCTGTGCTGGTGTATAGAGCTGTGCTGGTGTATAGAGCTGTGCTGGTGTATAGGGCTGTGCTGGTGTATAGGGCTGTGCTGGTGTATAGGGCTGTGCTGGTGTATAGAGCTGTGCTGGTGTATAGGGCTGTGCTGGTGTATAGAGCTGTGCTGGTGTATAGAGCTGTGCTGGTGTATAGAGCTGTGCTGTGCCCTACTGGTATACGATGATAAACGAGAGGAAAAGGTGCACACTATACCTCAAAATATTTAGACAGACGTTTCCTTCGAGGTCGATGTTGGGGTGATAAACCATCGTTTCACATTTGACTTTTGGAGGGTCATGAGGGTAACCCTGTCCTACCTGGAAGAGAAGAACACCTGGCCTTTACTCATCATCATCATCATCGTTTACAAGAGAAGAACACCTGGCCTTTACTCATCATCATCATCATCATCATCATCTCTTTTCTATGTCAAATCTCTATGATGGAATCTTATGAGGGCGCCAACTCTAGCCGGTTAGTCCTCTAGAATGTTATATAACATTGAGGAAATGCATAAATGATTTAGAAACGCATAACAGCAGCTGCATATACACAATACAAATACAACTATACAACACAATACAACAATACCCAAACAAATATTGTACTTACAATACAATACTTGTATTGTACATCGCTTTGGCGCCCCCATGAGGCCCATATAGCGCATGCCCACTTTTTGCGCCACTGGTATTACAGATGTGTGTATCTGCTAATGTGTGTATTACAGATGTGTGTATCTGCTAATGTGTGTATTACAGATGTGTGTATCTGCTAATGTGTGTATTACAGATGTGTGTATCTGCTAATGTGTGTATTACAGATGTGTGTATCTGCTAATGTGTGTATTACAGATGTGTGTATCTGCTAATGTGTGTATCTGCTAATGTGTGTATTACAGATGTGTGTATCTGCTAATGTGTGTATTACAGATGTGTGTATCTGCTAATGTGTATTACAGATGTGTGTATCTGCTAATGTGTGTATTACAGATGTGTGTATCTGCTAATTTGTGTATTACAGATGTGTGTATCTGCTAATTTGTAGTACAGATGTGTGTATCTGCTAATGTGTGTATTACAGATGTGTGTATCTGCTAATGTGTGTATTACAGATGTGTGTATCTGCTAATGTGTGTATTACAGATGTGTGTATCTGCTAATGTGTGTATTACAGATGTGTGTATCTGCTAATGTGTGTATTACAGATGTGTGTATCTGCTAATGTGTGTATTACAGATGTGTGTATCTGCTAATTTGTGTATTACAGATGTGTGTATCTGCTAATGTGTGTATTACAGATGTGTGTATCTGCTAATGTGTGTATTACAGATGTGTGTATCTGCTAATGTGTGTATCTGCTAATGTGTGTATTACAGATGTGTGTATCTGCTAATGTGTGTATTACAGATGTGTGTATCTGCTAATGTGTGTATTACAGATGTGTGTATCTGCTAATGTGTGTATTACAGATGTGTGTATCTGCTAATGTGTGTATTACAGATGTGTGTATCTGCTAATTTGTGTATTACAGATGTGTGTATCTGCTAATTTGTAGTACAGATGTGTGTATCTGCTAATGTGTGTATTACAGATGTGTGTATCTGCTAATGTGTGTATTACAGATGTGTGTATCTGCTAATGTGTGTATTACAGATGTGTGTATCTGCTAATGTGTGTATTACAGATGTGTGTATCTGCTAATGTGTGTATTACAGATGTGTGTATCTGCTAATGTGTGTATTACAGATGTGTGTATCTGCTAATGTGTGTATTACAGATGTGTGTATCTGCTAATGTGTGTATCTGCTAATGTGTGTATTACAGATGTGTGTATCTGCTAATGTGTGTATTACAGATGTGTGTATCTGCTAATGTGTATTACAGATGTGTGTATCTGCTAATGTGTGTATTACAGATGTGTGTATCTGCTAATTTGTGTATTACAGATGTGTGTATCTGCTAATTTGTAGTACAGATGTGTGTATCTGCTAATGTGTGTATTACAGATGTGTGTATCTGCTAATGTGTGTATTACAGATGTGTGTATCTGCTAATGTGTGTATTACAGATGTGTGTATCTGCTAATGTGTGTATTACAGATGTGTGTATCTGCTAATGTGTATTACAGATGTGTGTATCTGCTAATGTGTGTATTACAGATGTGTGTATCTGCTAATGTGTGTATTACAGATGTGTGTATCTGCTAATTTGTAGTACAGATGTGTGTATCTGCTAATGTGTGTATTACAGATGTGTGTATCTGCTAATGTGTGTATTACAGATGTGTGTATCTGCTAATGTGTGTAGTACAGATGTGTGTATCTGCTAATGTGTGTAGTACAGATGTGTGTATCTGCTAATGTGTGTATTACAGATGTGTGTATCTGCTAATGTGTGTATTACAGATGTGTGTATCTGCTAATGTGTAGTACAGATGTGTGTATTATAGATGTGTGTATCTGCTAGTGTGTGTGTAGTACAGATGTGTGTAGTACAGATGTGTGTATCTGCTAATGTGTAGTACAGATGTGTGTATTATAGATGTGTGTATCTGCTAGTGTGTGTGTAGTACAGATGTGTGTAGTACAGATGTGTGTATTATAGATGTGTGTATCTGCTAGTGTGTGTGTAGTACAGATGTGTATAGTACAGATGTGTGTATCTGCTAATGTGTAGTACAGATGTGTGTAGTACAGATGTGTGTATTATAGATGTGTGTATCTGCTAGTGTGTGTGTTGTACAGATGTGTATAGTACAGATGTGTGTATTACAGATGTGTGTATCTGCTAGTGTGTGTGTAGTACATATGTGTGTATTATAGATGTGTGTAGTACAGATGTGTGTATCTGCTAATGTGTAGTACAGATGTGTGTATCTGCTAATGTGTAGAACAGATGTGTGTATTACAGATGTGTGTATCTGCTAGTGTGTGTGTAGTACAGATGTGTGTATTATAGATGTGTGTATCTGCTAGTGTGTGTGTAGTACAGATGTGTGTATCTGCTAGTGTGTGTGTAGTACAGATGTGTGTATCTGCTAATGTGTGTGTAGTACAGATGTGTGTATCTGCTAATGTGTGTGTAGTACAGATGTGTGTATCTGCTAATGTGTAGTACAGATGTGTGTATCTGCTAATGTGTAGTACAGATGTGTGTAGTGCAGATGTGTGTATCTGCTAGTGTGTGTGTATCTGCTAGTGTGTGTGTAGTACAGATGTGTGTATCTGCTAGTGTGTGTGTAGTACAGATGTGTGTATTACAGATGTGTGTATCTGCTAGTGTGTGTGTAGTACAGATGTGTGTATCTGCTAGTGTGTGTGTAGTACAGATGTGTGTATCTGCTAGTGTGTGTGTAGTACAGATGTGTGTATTACAGATGTGTGTATCTGCTAGTGTGTGTGTGTGTGTGTGTAGTACAGATGTGTGAAGTACAGGTGTGTGTAGTACAGATGTGTGAAGTACAGGTGTGTGTAGTACAGATGTGTGTATCTGCTAGTGTGTGTGTAGTACAGATGTGTGTATTACAGATGTGTGTATCTGCTAGTGTGTGTGTGTGTGTGTGTAGTACAGGTGTGTGTAGTACAGGTGTGTGTAGTACAGATGTGTGAAGTACAGGTGTGTGTAGTACAGATGTGTGTATCTGCTAGTGTGTGTGTAGTACAGGTGTGTGTATCTGCTAGTGTGTGTGTAGTACAGGTGTGTGTAGTACAGGTGTGTGTAGTACAGATGTGTGTAGTACAGGTGTGTGTAGTACAGATGTGTGTATCTGCTAGTGTGTGTGTAGTACAGATGTGTGTATCTGCTAGTGTGTGTGTAGTACAGATGTGTGTATCTGCTAGTGTGTGTGTGTAGTACAGATGTGTATAGTACAGATGTGTGTATCTGCTAGTGTGTGTGTAGTACAGGTGCGTGTAGTACAGGTGTGTGTAGTACAGGTGTGTGTAGTACAGATGTGTGAAGTACAGGTGTGTGTAGTACAGATGTGTGTATCTGCTAGTGTGTGTGTAGTACAGATGTGTGTAGTACAGGTGTGTGTAGTACAGATGTGTGTATCTGCTAGTGTGTGTGCAGTACAGATGTGTGTATCTGCTAGTGTGTGTGTAGTACAGATGTGTGTATCTGCAAGTGTGTGTGTGTAGTACAGATGTGTGTATCTGCTAGTGTGTGTGTGTAGTACAGATGTGTGTATTACAGATGTGTGTATCTGCTAGTGTGTGTGTGTGTGTAGTACAGGTGTGTGTAGTACAGGTGTGTGTAGTACAGATGTGTGAAGTACAGGTGTGTGTAGTACAGATGTGTGTATCTGCTAGTGTGTGTGTAGTACAGATGTGTGTAGTACAGGTGTGTGTGTAGTACAGGTGTGTGTATCTGCTAGTGTGTGTGTAGTACAGGTGCGTGTAGTACAGGTGTGTGTAGTACAGATGTGTGAAGTATAAGTGTGTGTAGTACAGATGTGTGTATCTGCTAGTGTGTGTGTAGTACAGGTGTGTGTATCTGCTAGTGTGTGTGCAGTACAGGTGTGTGTAGTACAGGTGTGTGTAGTACAGATGTGTATAGTACAGATGTGTGTATTACAGATGTGTGTATCTGCTAGTGTGTGTGTGTGTGTAGTACAGGTGTGTGTAGTACAGGTGTGTGTAGTACAGATGTGTGTATCTGCTAGTGTGTGTGTAGTACAGGTGTGTGTATCTGCTAGTGTGTGTGTAGTACAGGTGTGTGTAGTACAGGTGTGTGTAGTACAGATGTGTATAGTACAGATGTGTGTATTACAGATGTGTGTATCTGCTAGTGTGTGTGTGTGTGTAGTACAGGTGTGTGTAGTACAGGTGTGTGTAGTACAGATGTGTGTATCTGCTAGTGTGTGTGTAGTACAGATGTGTGTATCTGCTAGTGTGTGTGTAGTACAGATGTGTGTATCTGCTAGTGTGTGTGTAGTACAGATGTGTGTATCTGCTAGTGTGTGTGTAGTACAGATGTGTGTAGTACAGGTGTGTGTAGTACAGATGTGTGTATCTGCTAGTGTGTGTAGTACAGGTGTGTGTAGTACAGGTGTTTGTAGTACAGATGTGTGTAGTACAGATGTGTGTGTAGTACAGATGTGTGAAGTACAGGTGTGTGTAGTACAAATGTGTGTAGTACAGGTGTGTGTAGTACAGGTGTGTGTAGTACAGATGTGTGTAGTACAGGTGTGTGTATCTGCTAGTGTGTGTGTAGTACAAATGTGTGAAGTACAGGTGTGTGTAGTACAGATGTGTGTATCTGCTAGTGTGTGTGTAGTACAGATGTGTGTATCTGCTAGTGTGTAGTACAGGTGTGTGCATCTGCTAGTGTGTGTGCAGTACAGGTGTGTGTATCTGCTAGTGTGTGTGTAGTACAGGTGTGTGTATTTGCTAGTGTGTGTGCAGTACAGGTGTGTGTAGTACAGGTGTGTGTAGTACAGATGTGTGTATCTGCTAGTGTGTGTGCAGTACAGGTGTGTGTATCTGCTAGTGTGTGTGCAGTACAGGTGTGTGTATCTGCTAGTGTGTGTGTAGTACAAGTGTGTATATCTGCTAGTGTGTGTGCAGTACAGGTGTGTGTATTTGCTAGTGTGTGTGCAGTACAGGTGTGTGTAGTACAGATGTGTGTAATACAGGTGTGTGTAGTACAGATGTGTGTAATACAGGTGTGTGTAGTACAGATGTGTGTAGTACAGATGTGTACAGTACAGGTGTGTGTAGTACAGATGTGTACAGTACAGGTGTGTGTAGTACAGGTGTGTACAGTACAGGTGTGTACAGTACAGGTGTGTGTAGTACAGGTGTGTGTACCCACACTCAGTTCGCCTGTAACTCACTGACACACACTCAGTTCGCCTGTACCTCACTGACACACACTCAGTTCACCTGTAACACACACTCAGTTCACCTGTTCCTCACTGACACACACTCAGTTCACCTGTAACACACACTCAGTTCACCTGTAACACACACTCAGTTCACCTGTTCCTCACTGACACACACTCAGTTCACCTGTAACACACACTCAGTTCGCCTGTAACACACACTCAGTTCGCCTGTACCTCACTGACACACACTCAGTTCACCTGTTCCTCACTGACACACACTCAGTTCACCTGTAACACACACTCAGTTCGCCTGTAACACACACTCAGTTCGCCTGTACCTCACTGACACACACTCAGTTCACCTGTACCTCACTGACACACACTCAGTTCACCTGTACCTCACTGACACACACTCAGTTCACCTGTACCTCACTGACACACACTCAGTTCACCTGTACCTCACTGACACACACTCAGTTCACCTGTACCTCACTGACACACACTCAGTTCACCTGTACCTCACTGACACACACTCAGTTCACCTGTACCTCACTGACACACACTCAGTTCACCTGTACCTCACTGACACACACTCAGTTCACCTGTACCTCACTGACACACACTCAGTTCACCTGTACCTCACTGACACACACTCAGTTCACCTGTACCTCACTGACACACACTCAGTTCACCTGTACCTCACTGACACACACTCAGTTCACCTGTACCTCACTGACACACACTCAGTTCACCTGTACCTCACTGACACACACTCAGTTCACCTGTACCTCACTGACACACACTCAGTTCACCTGTACCTCACTGACACACACTCAGTTCACCTGTACCTCACTGACACACACTCAGTTCACCTGTACCTCACTGACACACACTCAGTTCACCTGTACCTCACTGACACACACTCAGTTCACCTGTACCTCACTGACACACACTCAGTTCACCTGTACCTCACTGACACACACTCAGTTCACCTGTACCTCACTGACACACACTCAGTTCACCTGTACCTCACTGACACACACTCAGTTCACCTGTACCTCACTGACACACACTCAGTTCACCTGTACCTCACTGACACACACTCAGTTCACCTGTACCTCACTGACACACACTCAGTTCACCTGTACCTCACTGACACACACTCAGTTCACCTGTACCTCACTGACACACACTCAGTTCGCCTGTACCTCACTGACACACACTCAGTTCACCTGTACCTCACTGACACACACTCAGTTCGCCTGTACCTCACTGACACACACTCAGTTCACCTGTTACTCACTGACACACACTCAGTTCACCTGTACCTCACTGACACACACTCAGTTCGCCTGTACCTCACTGACACACACTCAGTTCACCTGTACCTCACTGACACACACTCAGGTCGCCTGTACCTCACTGACACACACTCAGTTCACCTGTAACTCACTGACACACACTCAGTTCGCCTGTACCTCACTGACACACACTCAGTTCACCTGTACCTCACTGACACACACTCAGTTCACCTGTACCTCACTGACACACACTCAGTTCGCCTGTACCTCACTGACACACACTCAGTTCGCCTGTACCTCACTGACACACACTCAGTCCTCACTGACACACATCTGTACCTCACTGACACACACTCAGTTCACCTGTACCTCACTGACACACACTCAGTTCGCCTGTACCTCACTGACACACACTCAGTTCACCTGTACCTCACTGACACACACTCAGTTCGCCTGTACCTCACTGACACACACTCAGTTCACCTGTACCTCACTGACACACACTCAGTTCATCTGTACCTCACTGACACACACTCAGTTCGCCTGTACCTCACTGACACACACTCAGTTCGCCTGTACCTCACTGACACACACTCAGTTCGCCTGTACCTCACTGACACACACTCAGTTCGCCTGTACCTCACTGACACACACTCAGGTCGCCTGTACCTCACTGACACACACTCAGGTCGCCTGTACCTCACTGACACACACTCAGTTCGCCTGTACCTCACTGACACACACTCAGTTCGCCTGTACCTCACTGACACACACTCAGTTCGCCTGTACCTCACTGACACACACTCAGTTCGCCTGTACCTCACTGACACACACTCAGTTCGCCTGTACCTCACTGACACACACTCAGTTCGCCTGTACCTCACTGACACACACTCAGTTCGCCTGTACCTCACTGACACACACTCAGTTCACCTGTACCTCACTGACACACACTCAGTTCGCCTGTACCTCACTGACACACACACTCAGTTCACCTGTTACTCACTGACACACACTCAGTTCACCTGTACCTCACTGACACACACTCAGTTCGCCTGTACCTCACTGACACACACTCAGGTCGCCTGTACCTCACTGACACACACTCAGTTCGCCTGTACCTCACTGACACACACTCAGTTCGCCTGTACCTCACTGACACACACTCAGGTCGCCTGTACCTCACTGACACACACTCAGTTCGCCTGTACCTCACTGACACACACTCAGTTCGCCTGTACCTCACTGACACACACTCAGGTCGCCTGTACCTCACTGACACACACTCAGGTCGCCTGTACCTCACTGACACACACTCAGTTTGCCTGTACCTCACTGACACACACTCAGGTCGCCTGTACCTCACTGACACACACTCAGTTCGCCTGTACCTCACTGACACACACTCAGTTCGCCTGTACCTCACTGACACACACTCAGGTCGCCTGTACCTCACTGACACACACTCAGGTCGCCTGTACCTCACTGACACACACTCAGTTCGCCTGTACCTCACTGACACACACTCAGGTCGCCTGTAACTCACTGACACACACTCAGTTCGCCTGTACCTCACTGACACACACTCAGTTCGCCTGTACCTCACTGACACACACTCAGGTTGCCTGTACCTCACTGACACACACTCAGTTCGCCTGTACCTCACTGACACACACTCAGTTCGCCTGTACCTCACTGACACACACTCAGGTCGCCTGTACCTCACTGACACACACTCAGTTCACCTGTACCTCACTGACACACACTCAGTTCGCCTGTACCTCACTGACACACACTCAGTTCGCCTGTACCTCA
>NC_136894.1:125000-170000 GCF_949152265.1 Phoxinus phoxinus
ATATCAGGGTATAGGGGGCGACTGTACACTCGCACACAGATGCTGTTCCCTCAGTAGTGCGCTATATCAGGGTATAGGGGGCGACTGTAAACTCGCACACAGATGCTGTTCCCTCAGTAGTGCGCTATATCAGGGTATAGGGGGCGACTGTACACTCGCACACAGATGCTGTTCCCTCAGTAGTGCGCTATATCAGGGTATAGGGGGCGACTGTACACTCGCACACAGATGCAGTTCCCTCAGTAGTGCGCTATATCAGGGTATAGGGGGCGCCTGTACACTCGCACACAGATGCTGTTCCCTCAGTAGTGCGCTATATCAGGGTATAGGGGGCGACTGTACACTCGCACACAGATGCAGTTCCCTCAGTAGTGCGCTATATCAGGGTATAGGGGGCGACTGTACACTCGCACACAGATGCTGTTCCCTCAGTAGTGCGCTATATCAGGGTATAGGGGGCGACTGTACACTCGCACACAGATGCTGTTCCCTCAGTAGTGCGCTATATGAGGGTATAGGGGGCGACTGTACACTCGCACACAGATGCTGTTCCCTCAGTAGTGCGCTATATCAGGGTATAGGGGGCGACTGTACACTCGCACACAGATGCAGTTCCCTCAGTAGTGCGCTATATCAGGGTATAGGGGGCGACTGTACACTCGCACACAGATGCTGTTCCCTCAGTAGTGCGCTATATCAGGGTATAGGGGGCGACTGTACACTCGCACACAGATGCTGTTCCCTCAGTAGTGCGCTATATCAGGGTATAGGGGGCGACTGTACACTCGCACACAGATGCTGTTCCCTCAGTAGTGCGCTATATGAGGGTATAGGGGGCGCCTGTACACTCGCACACAGATGCTGTTCCCTCAGTAGTGCGCTATATCAGGGTATAGGGGGCGACTGTACACTCGCACACAGATGCTGTTCCCTCAGTAGTGCGCTATATGAGGGTATAGGGGGTACACTCGCACACAGATGCTGTTCCCTCAGTAGTGCGCTATATCAAGGTATAGGGGGCGTCTGTACACTCACACACAGATGCTGTTCCCTCAGTAGTGCGCTATATCAGGGTATAGGGGACGACTGTACACTCACACACAGATGCAGTTCCCTCAGTAGTGCGCTATATCAGGGTATAGGGGGCGACTGTACACTCGCACACAGATGCTGTTCCCTCAGTAGTGCGCTATATGAGGGTATAGGGGGCGCCTGTACACTCGCACACAGATGCTGTTCCCTCAGTAGTGCGCTATATCAGGGTATAGGGGGCGACTGTACACTCGCACACAGATGCTGTTCCCTCAGTAGTGCGCTATATGAGGGTATAGGGGGTACACTCGCACACAGATGCTGTTCCCTCAGTAGTGCGCTATATCAAGGTATAGGGGGCGTCTGTACACTCACACACAGATGCTGTTCCCTCAGTAGTGCGCTATATCAGGGTATAGGGGACGACTGTACACTCACACACAGATGCTGTTCCCTCAGTAGTGCGCTATATCAGGGTATAGGGGACGACTGTACACTCACACACAGATGCTGTTCCCTCAGTAGTGCGCTATATCAGGGTATAGGGGACGACTGTACACTCACACACAGATGCTGTTCCCTCAGTAGTGCGCTATATCAGGGTATAGGGGGCGACTGTACACTCACACACAGATGCTGTTCCCTCAGTAGTGCGCTATATCAGGGTATAGGGGACGACTGTACACTCACACACAGATGCTGTTCCCTCAGTAGTGCGCTATATCAGGGTATAGGGGACGACTGTACACTCACACACAGATGCTGTTCCCTCAGTAGTGCGCTATATCAGGGTATAGGGGGCGACTGTACACTCACACACAGATGCTGTTCCCTCAGTAGTGCGCTATATCAGGGTATAGGGGGCGATTTCGGATTCAGCCCTGGTTTAAGGGATCAGATAATAATTAAATTAAGGGTCGGTTTAGGGTTAGGGTTAGTAGATGGGCATCTTAGTCTGGTTTAAGATGTTGTTAATTTCACATTATTAGTGTTTAATATTTTCTCACAGATATCATGTCGAGTGTCGCGATATTACCCTGCCGCAGTGAATCGTAACGGGAGTTCGGGGTAGGGCTCTAATGGACCACATTTCCCATGATGCCGCTGGGTTGTGACGAATTGACCTGGGAGGAGCTTTTGAATTTTTTTTTTACTCTCCATATTTTTTATTTACCATATTTATTTATTTATTTGATTTTCGGGAGCAGGAATGGCGTCAGGATCATGTAAGAGCGGATCTGGACTCCACTGGCGCATCTGATGCGTTACAATATAAATATACACACATATATTCACAGATAAATGCAGCAGAGCAACACAATAGGGAAGAGCGAACAAAAGGCACGTTTATCCGTTTATGTGTTTTCTCTTTCAGTTCCGCAGATCGTTCGGGAATAATACGCGCCTGGAATATCAGCCATCGGAATCACAGAGGATGATATTTATGGATTATATCAATGATCTGAAGAGCTCGTATGATTTTAATATTTGAGAGAGCAGAAATCACCGCTGTCGTTGATAATAGCTGGTAATGGATGTGATTGGTGTTTAAAGCAGTCACTCATGTAAAGCTGAGAGAGACTGAGAACAAGGAAGCGATCTCTCTCTCTCTCTCTTTCATTGTGTCTGTCCATCTATCGCCAGAAAACATCTCAGAAAATCCCAGAAAACATCCCAGAAAACATCTCTCTAATGCTCGATCTGGGAGAATGCGCGTCCACACGAGCAGGTGAGTGAGTTCTGCTGGGACGAGCTCGTGCTCGGTGGCTAGTCGTGTATTGTTGTGTGTCTGTGAGAGTGTGTGTGTGTGTGTGTGTGTGTGTCTGTGAGAGTGTGTGCCATTAAAACAAGACCGTCGTGGGCGAATCCCTCGCAGATCACAGTGGTTAGTAAAGCCCGTCTCAGTCCTGCCGAACTCCGCGAACGCGCTGAATGGACGGCTAACTAACCCATGCTAGCGGCTCGCTATAGCCGTCTGGAGTGTTTCTGCTCGCTCGTCTGGAGTGTTTCTGGTTCCGTGGATCAGTGAAAGCGCTGCTCAGCTGCTGGGATGGCTTCTGTGAGTATATGTGTGGCTGAGGACAAATAACTAACTAACTAACCAGCTGGTTAGCCGCTCACGTTAGCTGTCGTGTTACGGTCCATTCACTGACTGATGATGACACTGTCATTCGCCACAGTAAAGCTTCTGTGTCTCCAGCCTGGGTTTAGGCCACAGTTCACCTGACAGGACGGAGAATAGTGAAACTGAAGGAACACCATGATAACCATGGACGTCCCACATATAGTTACTGGTTGTTGCCATAAAAAATTACCTAAATTTCAAAATACTGTGAAATCTGACAGCGCTCATGTCTTCTGAAGTGGTCTGGGGGGCAGAACATGTTGTTTATCACTGACAGAAAGTATAATGTACTACAGTAAGTCACTCAAGATGAACAAATGTTGTTGTATTTAATGAGGACATACAAATGATGATTATTATCACACATCTCTGCAATATTTGGTTCTGTCGTGGCATTTAGTGGATAAATATTTATAAAAACTGTGTGATTGTGTCTGACAGTCTCTCGTACAGTAACTTACAGAGTTTAGATGTTCCTGAAATCAAATGTTTTCAGAATACTTTCACTATCATGAAAAAAAGTAAATTACGGATTACTTTTGCTTTACCTTCTAAAATGTTGTTCTCAATATCGCACAAGCCCACAGTACTTAATAATAATAATAATGGAAATAGGTTTGTCACAACACCAAAATGTTACATAGTAAAACCATAAACACTGATTTCACAATCCACAATTTCTCTGCAAAAAACAACAACAATTTCCTCCCTTCAGCTGACACACACACACACACACACACACTCACACTCACACTCACACACACACACACACTCGCACTTCTCACTCACAGACACTCACACACTCTCTCTCTCTCTCACTCACTCACTCACACACACACACACACACACACACACAGGCACGCAGTTCTCACACACACACACACACACACACACACACACACACACACACACACACACACACACACACACACACTCGCACTTCTCACTCACAGACACTCACACACTCTCTCTCACTCACTCACACACACACACACACACACTCGCACTTCTCACTCACAGACACTCACACACTCTCTCACACACAGACACGCAGTTCTCTCACACACTCTCACTCACTCACACACACACACACTCGCACTTCTCACTCACAGACACTCACACACTCTCTCTCTCTCACACACACACACACACAGACATGCAGTTCTCTAACACACTCTCACTCACTCACTCACACACACACACACACACACACACACTTCTCTCACACACTCTCTCTCTCACTCACAGACACGCACTTCTCTCTCTCTCACTCACACACACACGCACACTCGCACTTCTCACTCACAGACACTCACACACTCTCTCTCTCTCACTCACACACACACACACTCGCACTTCTCACTCACACACTCGCACTTCTCACTCACAGACACTCACACACTCTCTCTCACACACACAGACATGCACTTCTCTCACACTCACACACACTCACACACTCTCTCTCTCACACACACACTCACACACACACACACACTCACACACACACACACACTTGCACTTCTCACTCACAGACACTCACACACTCTCTCTCTCACACACACACTCACACACACACACACACTCACACACACACACACACTTGCACTTCTCACTCACAGACACTCACACACTCTCTCTCTCTCACTCACACACACGCACTTCTCTCTCACTCACACACACACACACACACTCGCACTTCTCACTCACAGGCACTCACACACTCTCTCTCACACACACAGACACGCACTTCTCTCACACACACACACACACCACTCACACACACGCACTTCTCTCTCACTCACACACACACACACACTTCTCTCACACATTCTCTCTCTCACTCACACACACACACACACACACACACAGATACTGTATAAACCTGCTTGTGGAGTTGGGTATCGGTGGATCCCAATCCAGCGGACTAGATGTTTATGGTTATGGTCTGTTAGTCAGGAATCCTCAGGATAGATATGTAATGATATAGATCTGTAATGATATAGATCTGTAATGATATAGATCTGCAATGATATAGATATGCAATGATATAGATATATGGTAAATGGTAAATGGACTGCATTTATATAGCGCTTTCACAGACCCAATGGCCACCAAAGCGCTTTACAATATTGCCTCACATTCACCCATTCACTCACTCATTCATACACCGACGGCAGTGTCAGCCATGCAAGGCGATCCAGCTCGTCGGGGTCAGCTGGGGTTAGGTGTCTTGCTCAAGGACACCTCGACACTTGGTCAGGTGGAGCCGGGGATTGAACCACCAACCTTCCGGTTTGTAGACAATCTACATGAACCACTGAGCCACTGTCGCCCCGCACACATGATATGTAATGATATAGATAAGTTAGGGTTAAGCCGTAGCTGCGCCGTAGGCTGTGTGTAGCGCGCGTACCCTCCGGCGTTCCCTGACGTGCACCTCTCCAAAAATGTAACAACGTGTCAATTCTACGCGGACGCAAGCGCTGTGATTGGTCTGCTAGAGCCCCTCCCTCGGGGGTCACACGCTCCCTCTGCATGTGTAAGTGCGCGTCAACGCGGACAACGACGCAGAAGTATAAATGAAAACCAGCGCGTAGTCTACAGCGCAGAGGCTGCGGCGCAGAAGTAATCAGCCGTCAGTGTAACTCTTCCGGAACACCGGCTGGGCCATGAAGGGCTCGTGTGATGCTATTTTAAAAGTTTATTTAGTTTATTGGGGGTAATAGGTTAACATGCTTTAATGTAACATGCTGTACATTATTGTCCAGTCTGTCCTTCAGAAAAGCCCAGTGCTCTGATTGGCCACAGCTCAACCAGTGCGTTGTGATTGACCAAAAGCCATGTGTTAACCGTAACCGTGGGAAACGAGTGTCATCTGTCCGTCACCGCCTGAAGCCCATCGCCGAGGCTGACCCGACTAATGTCTGTTTAAAGGGTTAATTCACCCAAAAATGAAAACTATCCCATGATTTACTCGCGCTGAAGCCGTCCGGCGTGTGAACGACTCTCTCCTGTGAGACGACAGGATCTGAGTTATGGAGGATATCTGCTCTCCAGCCTGACCCCGGAGCCACCGTCCAGCACAACTGCTCCTCACAGGGGTAATGGTAATGGCCGTACGCAAGTCTAGTTCCAGACCCCACACATGACCTCTGACCCCACGTATGACCTCTGACCCCGGAGCCACCGTCCAGCACAACTGCTCCTCACAGGGGTAATGAAGCCTTCCGAGGAACAATATCCATATTTATAACTATAATCACTGACGTCTGGAAACAGCCGTACGCAAGTCTAGTTCCAGCAGAAGAGTGACCTCTGACCCCACGCATGACCTCTGACCCCACACATGACCTCTGACCCCACGCATGACCTCTGACCCCACGCATGACCTCTGACCCCACGCATGACCTCTGACCCCACGCATGACGTATTGACAGAGGAGCAGAGGATCGAGCAAAGCACCGGTCCAGAATCAGAAGTATAAAACAATAATTTTTTATAGAGGAATGTGGAAGGAGCTTGAGTTTGAAGTTTGAACCGCAAGCGGCGGCGACTCTCACCTGAGCTTACGCTACTCCTACGTCAGAGGTCATGTGTGGGGTCAGAGGTCATGTGTGGGGTCAGAGGTCATGTGTGGGGTCATGGGTCTGGAACTAGACTTGCGTACGGCCATTACCCCTGTGAGGAGCAGTTGTGCTGGACGGTGGCTCCGGGGTCAGGCTGGAGAGCAGATATCCTCCATAACTCAGATCCTGTCGTCTCACAGGAGAGAGTCGTTCACACGCCGGACGGCTTCAGCGCGAGTAAATCATGGGATAGTTTTCATTTTTGGGTGATTAACCCTTTAAACATCTACAGTTTGAATATCTGTAAAGCTGCTGTAAAACAGTGTGTTGTGATGTCCTGACCTGTGTGTGTGTGTGTGTGTGTGTGTGTGTGTTGTGATGTCCTGACCTGTGTGTGTGTGTGTGTTGTGATGTCCTGACCTGTGTGTGTGTATGTGTGTGTGTTGTGATGTCCTGACCTGTGTGTGTGTGTGTGTGTGTGTGTGTGTATGTGTTGTGATGTCCTGACCTGTGTGTGTGTGTGTTGTGATGTCCTGACCTGTGTGTGTGTGTCTGTGTGTGTGTTGTGATGTCCTGACCTGTGTGTGTGTGTGTGTGTATGTGTTGTGATGTCCTGACCTGTGTGTGTGTGTGTTGTGATGTCCTGACCTGTGTGTGTGTGTCTGTGTGTGTGTGTTGTGATGTCCTGACCTGTGTGTGTGTGTGTTGTGATGTCCTGACCTGTGTGTGTGTGTGTGTGTGTGTGTTGTGATGTCCTGACCTGTGTGTGTGTGTGTGTGTGTGTGTGTGTGTGTGTGTTGTGATGTCCTGACCTGTGTGTGTGTGTGTTCTGTGATGTCCTGACCTGTGTGTGTGTGTGTTGTGATGTCCTGACCTGTGTGTGTGTGTGTGTGTGTGTGTGTGTGTGTGTTGTGATGTCCTGACCTGTGTGTGTGTGTGTGTGTGTGTGTGTGTGTGTGTTGTGATGTCCTGACCTGTGTGTGTGTGTGTGTGTGTGTGTTGTGATGTCCTGACCTGTGTGTGTGTGTGTGTGTGTGTGTTGTGATGTCCTGACCTGTGTGTGTGTTGTGATGTCCTGACCTGTGTGTGTGTGTGTGTGTGTGTGTTGTGATGTCCTGACCTGTGTGTGTGTGTGTGTGTGTGTGTGTTGTGATGTCCTGACCTGTGTGTGTGTGTGTTGTGATGTCCTGACCTGTGTGTGTGTGTGTGTTGTGATGTCCTGACCTGTGTGTGTGTGTGTGTGTGTGTTGTGATGTCCTGACCTGTGTGTGTGTGTGTGTGTGTGTTGTGATGTCCTGACCTGTGTGTGTGTGTGTTCTGTGATGTCCTGACCTGTGTGTGTGTGTGTTGTGATGTCCTGACCTGTGTGTGTGTGTGTGTGTGTGTGTGTGTGTGTGTGTGTTGTGATGTCCTGACCTGTGTGTGTGTGTGTGTGTGTGTGTTGTGATGTCCTGACCTGTGTGTGTGTGTGTGTGTGTTGTGATGTCCTGACGTGTGTGTGTGTGTGTGTGTGTGTTGTGATGTCCTGACCTGTGTGTGTGTGTGTGTGTGTTGTGATGTCCTGACCTGTGTGTGTGTTGTGATGTCCTGACCTGTGTGTGTGTGTGTGTGTGTGTGTGTGTGTGTGTGTTGTGATGTCCTGACCTGTGTGTGTGTGTGTGTGTGTGTGTTGTGATGTCCTGACCTGTGTGTGTGTGTGTGTGTGTGTGTGTTGTGATGTCCTGACGTGTGTGTGTGTGTGTGTGTGTTGTGATGTCCTGACCTGTGTGTGTGTGTGTGTGTGTTGTGATGTCCTGACCTGTGTGTGTGTTGTGATGTCCTGACCTGTGTGTGTGTGTGTGTGTGTGTGTGTGTTGTGATGTCCTGACCTGTGTGTGTGTGTGTGTGTGTGTGTGTGTGCAGGTGAATGCCGAGGCGATGTCTGGCAGTAAGGCGCTGGGAGGCGCGCGGCGGCGGCGCACACGGTGCCGGCGCTGTCAGGCGTGTATGAGGACCGAGTGCGGCGAGTGCCACTTCTGCAAGGACATGAAGAAGTTCGGTGGACCGGGTCGCATGAAGCAGTCGTGTCTGCTCCGGCAGTGCACCGCGGTGAGTCATGAAATATCACACTGTGAAAGTGTTTTTTTTATATTTTATTAGAAAAATCTTACATATTGCACCTTTAAGTGTGTGTTGGAAATATAACGGCTAAATGTAAAGCTTCAGCTTCTAAGCAATTGTAAACACGCAGTTAATAATGTGTTTACATTTATTTAGCATTGACCACTTGTGTGTGCGTTTCCCCCATGGGTCTCTCCTGCAGCCGGTGTTGCCGCACACTGCCGTGTGTTTCGCGTGTGGGGAAGCGGGGAAGGAGGATACGGTGGAGTCGGAGGAGGAGAAGTTCAGCCTGTCTCTGATGGAGTGCACGATCTGCAACGAGATCATCCACCCCAGCTGCCTGAAGGTCTGCTCATAAACACTCTCATAACCCCATCCTCCGCTCACTCCACTGGCCCCCGCTACGGTTTAGGGTGGAGTATAAGGTTCTAGGGGTGGGAATCTTTTACCATCTCACGATTCAATTCGATTCCGATTCTTGAGGCCACGATTCGATTCAAAATCGATTTTCGATTCAAAAAGATTTTCGATTCAAAACGATTCGATTCGATTATCATGTAGAACACAACCGGTGAAGACAAAAAAACATCTATATTTCTCAGTCAGACACAGTAACTTAAAGAATAACAAGTTATGAAAATAAAGTGCTTCTTTCAAAATGAATAATAGTCCTACCCCTAAGCTGGCGATGAAGCAGCGATAGACCGAGTTTTTTTTTTTTTTTTGCCCTCTCGGAGTGTTGGCGGGGAGTTTCGTGAAGCACTGCAGTGTGCGTTGGTCTGCAGCTGGCGGCTGACTGTACGTTCACACCGCCGCCGACTTGAGCTGCAAAAAAGCTATGGCCGCCCTGTCAAGGACGCTTGTCAAAAAGTACGGGGAATCTTGTTGACGCTTTGGCCGCTCTGACGTAGCAGCATTCACAATGAAATGTAAACCGAAAAAACAAGCAATGCATTCGGCAGTTTAGGATATCGCACAAGATTTGTCAACACAGAAACCATTTCATCACTGGAGAGTTTTTTTCCCGACACCATCGTATTAATTGATTTTGATTAATATGCGCGGCCGGAGAGAGAGAGAGCAGACAGCGCTCGGGTGAGTGCGCGCGCGCGGCCGGCTCTCTCTCTCTGCTCGTTCTTATGCCCTGTCAAGCGCGCCCTGTTAAACTGACAGGACTTAAAACACATGCAAATGGTAGGAACGAAAGATCTCCCTCTCATCCATTTGCTTCCTTTTTGTTTTAGTGATTTGCCGCTCACGTCCCGTATAGGCTAGTTACAAAAATGGAGGCGAACAGCCAGCTGATTTATTTATTTATTTAATCGATTCTTGGTCATTTCAGATCGATTCTGAATCGTTGCAAATGAGAATCTAGATTCTTCTGTGAATCGATTTTTTTGGCACACCCCTATAAGGTTCTGATGTTTGTTTTTAAGGCCATCAATGGTCTGGCCCCGGCATACTTCTCCGAGCTGGTCACTGTATACCAACCTGCCAGAACCCTCCGCTCCTCTCAGTACACCTCTGTGATTATCCCCAAGTTTAAATGTAAAAAGTTTGCAGGCCGATCTTTTGCCATTCAGGGACCTACTTTGTGGAATGCCTTACCTACTCCCCTTCGTAACATAACTGTGCTTAGTGTTTTTAAATCGCAGTTGAAGACGTTTCTTTTCAAGAAGGCTTTCAACACGTAATCACTTGTTTTGTTTTTTAGTCTGTGTGCTATCTATTTTGTTTTTACTGTTTAAATTGGTTTTAACTTGTAATTTTTATATACTGCTGTCTTTTTTTTTATGTGTTTTATGGAAAGCGCCTTGTGCACCTTTCTGGTTGTTGTAATGGCGCTATATGAATAAAAATTTAATTGAATTGAATTGCTCCACACCGGCACACACGACATCATCCACCGACGCACACGACATCATCCACCGGCGCGCTCGACATCATCCACCGACGCACACGACATCATCTACCGGCGCACACGACATCATCCACCGACGCACACGACATCATGCACCGGCGCGCTCGACATCATCCACCGACGCGCTCGACATCATCCACCGACGCACACGACATCATCCACCGGCGCACACGACATCACCCACCGGCGCGCTCGACATCATCCACCGACGCGCTCGACATCATCCACCGACGCACACGACATCATCCACCGACGCACACGACATCATCCACCGACGCACACGACATCATCCACCGACGCGCTCGACATCATCCACCGACGCGCTCGACATCATCCACCGACGCGCTCGACATCATCCACCGACGCACACGACATCATCCACCGACGCGCTCGACATCATCCACCGACGCGCTCGACATCATCCACCGACGCACACGACATCATCCACCGACGCGCTCGACATCATCCACCGACGCGCTCGACATCATCCACCGACGCGCTCGACATCATCCACCGACGCACACGACATCATCCACCGACGCACACGACATCATCCACCGGCGCGCTCGACATCATCCACCGGCGCGCACGACATCATCCACCGGCGCGCTCGACATCATCCACCGGCGCGCACGACATCATCCACCGGCGCGCTCGACATCATCCACCGACGCACACGACATCATCCACCGACGCGCTCGACATCATCCACCGGCGCGCTCGACATCATCCACCGACGCACACGACATCATCCACCGGCGCGCTCGACATGATCCACCGACGCACACGACATCATCCACCGGCGCGCTCGACATCATCCACCGGCGCGCTCGACATCATCCACCGGCGCGCACGACATCATCCACCGGCGCGCTCGACATCATCCACCGACGCACACGACATCATCCACCGGCGCGCACGACATCATCCCACCGACGCACACGACATCATCCACCGGCGCGCACGACATCATCCACCGGCGCGCTCGACATCATCCACCGGCGCGCACGACATCATCCACCGGCGCGGCTGTCTCGTTCGTTACCAGCGCTCGTTCGTTACCAGCGCTTGTTCGTTACCAGCGCTCGTTCGTTACCAGCGCTCGTTCGTTACCGGCGCTCGTTCGTTACCGGCGCTCGTTCGTTACCAGCGCTCGTTCGTTACCAGCGCTCGTTCGTTACCAGCGCTCGTTCGTTACCAGCGCTCGTTCGTTACCAGCGCTCGTTCGTTACCAGCGCTCGTTCGTTACCAGCGCTCGTTCGTTACCAGCGCTCGTAATACTGACCCTAACATGATCCACTCTCTCCCGCAGATGGGGAAGTCCGAAGGCATCATTAACGATGAGATCCCAAACTGTTGGGAATGTCCAAAGTGCCACAAGGAAGGAAAGACCAGTAAGGTAAGACTGAGGTAAAGCATGATGAGGCGTCTCTGTTTCAGGGCCTTCTTTAACGGTTTGGGTTCTGCTAAAATGGAAAATATGTAATAGAATATGTAATAGATTTTGGTCCAATAAATCCGTCATTTGCAAACCGATTGAGATGGGCTATAAAGACTCATAAAGTCATATAAAGGGCTCACCTAACTCGCCTAAAGCAATATATACTATATAGCAAATCTCCATAAGCTGATTTATTATTTTGCTGAAGGATGTAACCGTTATTGCCTAGCTCTTTATATCTAGTTGGATATACAGTATAAGTGTACAGTATTCACGTACAGCGATTATATAGTATAGCAAACTCAACTGCTTGAATTGTTTATATTTTCTTAAAATGTAGCTATATTATCACCCAGCTCTAATCTGATAGATGCAGCTATAAGGCATGAAGATATTCAAATATTATAAACGTTAACATGATTTTCTGTAAAGCTGCTTTGAAACAATGTTGTGAAAAGCGCTATACAAATAAATTTGACTATTCTACGTTCTTGTAAGTTCTTAAGTTCAGCTGTCACCAAGATAATGTTTAAATAATCCAACTTTTTTTGTATTTCATTAAGTTTTTTATTGTTCAAAATTGCAAAAATCTGTTGTGAAGGGAGCAAGCTGGAAAGGAAACGTAACATTTAACGTGTTCAGTCAGGCCTGGTTTTGCACGATACTTCAGTAATGCAAAGAAGGTTCCTAAATAATGAGCATTTAGATTTCATGCCTCCAACAAACACATGATAACATTTGATTGGTAACCTCAGCTTGTTTATATAATGATGTTATAACCGTTATAATAATACAAGGTTTCTGTGTGGTCTGCAGGATCAAGGAGACGGGTTAGGAAAGCGGCGCATGGACAACGGGGAAGTGAGTCGCTGGAAGCTCACGGATGATCCTCCTCCCAGTAAGAAGAAGAGCTTGTCTCTGGAAGACTCGACACGACAGGACGGCCCGAAGCGCAAGAAGGAGAAGGACGTGCCTCAGGACGGAGGCTCCAAGAAGAAGGCAAGCTCAGCTGCAGATCCATGGAGCGATGCGATGAACCCCTTCAGTCTGGCTTTAGATTACACTCGCACTCGTATGCTTCTACAAGAAACAACAGCTGACGTAATAGAAAACATGGAGAGAGAAGCTTATTTTATATCTAGTGATTAAATTAGGGATGCACCGATATTAACATTTTGGCCAATACTAATATTTATTTATATATCGATAACCGATAAATTGGCCGATAAATCTAAATCCAATTTTTATAATTTTTAAGAGCCTGATTACAAAAACCAAACACTCACAATTAAAAGCCATGTCCCATGCACACAATTACAATGTTCTCATTATAATTGTATGTAGCCTTTATGACAGCATGTTGCACTGAACTGTATTTTCCTTTTTTGAAGAGATTCCAATCATATTTTAAGCAATAACCCATCATGTTGAGCAGAGCATCTGAAGCGTCTCAGCTGAAGGAAATAATCCATTATCGGCTTTAATATATCGGAAATGTTCTTATCAGGCTGATAACGATAACATTAAGAATGATAATATACAGTATATGATTGACAATATATCGTGCATCCATAGATTAAATATAGTCACCATAAAGGTGTGTAGTTCCTTAGAAAAGGCTACATTTAAAATGTGAAACTGGGCAAAGGTTTGAGAGAATGGTTCACCAGAGTCGAGCTGCTGATGTCGAGTTATCGGGAGCATGGTCCTGTTTTTATGAGCACTCTCTGTTTTTCCCCGACAGATCAAAGGTGCCCGTGAGAAACATCTGAAAAAGGTACGACTGTCTCATTGTTGAAAAGAATAGTTGTCTAAGGCTACCTTTACATGCAACCAAATAATCCGTTAGTAATGGGATGTACGGCTCAATCGCACTGAAAAGCCTGCCTCGATCGACTGAGCTCGGCCCCAGTGAGATGTCGATCGGATTGAAAGGTTTTTTTATTTTCTAATCCGATCGAGAGAACATCTAAACACTTGATCGGATTGAAAACCGAAACTGAAATGACTGCGCATGCAATGATGTTGAAATAGCGTAATGACGCTGAGCGAGCTGTCCTCCTGATGAATAAAGTGTGGTGTAAACGAGTGTGTCAGCCTCTGTAATCCTCTTCCTCTGCGTGTGTGAAGCGGAGCAGGACGACGGCCGCCAGCGCTGGCTTCAGACTCTCACACACACGACTGGGTTTGGCCATTTTTACTGTGTGATCAATATAAGCAGCGGCACAACGGCTCATACGCTCATCTCCAAATTATGACCAGAAATGGATAAATATTAAGTCTGCTGATTAAAACAAATAAAGAACCAATGTAGGAGAATAGTTATTATGCGCAGACAGCGGGAAACGTATGTTCGTGCAGTGTGTGCATGTCAAACAATCTATCCCGATTTGAAGCTTGTGAAATATAAACGCGCACATCATCCCGATCACATGTTTAGCGTTCATGTAAACCCTACGCCCAGGTTCATCAGTCGCACTGAAACAGAAGTCGTGCATGTAAACGTAGCCAGTGTCTGTCCTAAGAGGACTGCTCCTCACTGAGTTTCTGTCTTCTGCAGAAAGCCAAACCCAACTCCTCGGACTCCTCTGAAGCGAACGGGCCGAACGCATCGGTGTCAGTCGGTCACGGCTCCGGCTCGGCTCCGGCTCCGCCCTCGTCTCTGACGGCCAGCCAGGACCAGCGCTCCCACCACCGGGAGAAACTGGAGCGCTTCAAGCGCATGTGTCTGCTGGAGCGAGTGCGGGACTCCAGCTCCTCGTCCTCCTCCAGCTCTGAGACGGACTCGGAGTCGGACTCAGACTCTCCGTCTCCCATCGGCGCCTCGGAACCGTCCTCTCCGGCGTACGGGAGCATGCGGGATCGGGAGCGTAACCGGCGCCTGGCGGAGCTGGGCTTCAGCGCGAGCGAGGACTCTGAGGGAGAGAGCGTGCCGGAGCCGGACCTGGAGCCCGACGAGCCGCAGCCGCAGCGCCGCAGAGGAGACGCTAATCCCAGAGTCCGCAAGCCGGTTCTGGACCCCGACGCGGACGAGGACGAGGATGGCTCAGCGGATCGCGGTCACAAACCTGTGGCTCCGCCCTCTCCGCTATCCACCACGCAGCCCGTCACACACACACACACACACACCCCGGATGGCCTGTCCTCCAAGCGCTCGAACGGGCAGGAGCGTAACGGGCGCTCGCGGGTCAGCAGGGAGACGCAGGAGAAGGAGAACTCCAACAGCACCGTCGCTAATCACCGGCACGGCAAAGCTGTCCGCGGGAGCAAACTGCGTGGCGGGAGCCGGCAAGCCCAGAGTAAGAGCGGCTCCGCGGCGGGCGGCTCTGCGACAGCTAACGGGAACAGCGGCGCAGCTAACGCTAGCGGCGTCTCTCTGCAGCGCTCGCAGTGCCGGCCGCTGAAGAGGAGCGCGGTGCCCGTGCCCTCGCCCAGACCGCTGCAGATGGAGAGACACCTGGTGCGCCCGCCGCCCGCCTGCCCCGAACCACACCGCCTGCCGCTCGCCAGCGGAGACACGCACACGCTGACCAGAGACGCCTGGCTCCGCGTGTTCCAGCAGCTCAGCCAGCGCCAGCTGTGTGTGTGCATGCGGGTGTGCCGCACCTGGAGCCGCTGGTGAGAGATCTAACACATCTAACACACAATAATTATACCTTTTATTTATAGGCGCCTTTCAAGGCACTCAAAGACACCGTACAACAAACGTAATTCAGTAAAAAACAAAGCTATGCAAAAACACAGACATGGACATCAAAAATAAAATCAACAAATCAAACGATCAAATCATTAAAAGCTAATCTAAACTGATAAGTTTTAATCTGAGCTTTAAAAACTATATCACACTTAATACGATTAAAGTACAAAGTACACACTACACTATAGCCACTTCTAAAAATTATCAAATTTGATTTTCTATGAAAACATTCTGTAAATCCAACCTTCCTCTTCAGTCCAAAAACAGCATTAGTTGACACTAAACTGAAAAACGACCTATTAACGGCAGTTCAGCAGAAAAACAGATAATCCCAGACGGCTTCACATGCCTCTGTAAAGGAACGATTCCGATGAAACGGTTTCATGTCTAATTGAGTGTCATTAGTGCGGCTCTTCTCGTCAGACGGCCCACAGGACTGAGGAGAGTGATGAGATCCGGCACACGGAGACGGGCCTAACCCTTACCAGAGGATCTCCACCACCAGCGCAAATCTACATTTAGGTTTATGCTAATACCTTTTGACCTGAAAGGCCTATAAACAGAATGTTTTTTATAGTGGTGCCAGATGGTTCACTAGCTCTTCTTCACTGATCTTGCTCAGATCACCTTTAGATCATCATGCTGGTAAAAAGTTATTAAAAGCTTTTTGATCAAAGTATGTTCAAAAAGCATTAGGCTGGTCTTTATATCTTCGGTGCAGCGTATCAAGTCATGATATAACCAGATATAAACATAAATAATGTGGCAAACAACAGTTTTGCTGTGACTCGTGTGTTTGTCTGCAGGTGCTGTCAGTCATGTGACGCGTGTGTTTGTCTGCAGCCTCTGTCAGTCATGTGATGCGTGTGTTTGTCTGCAGGTGCTGTCAGTCATGTGACGTGTGTGTTTGTCTGCAGCCTCTGTCAGTCATGTGACGTGTGTGTTTGTCTGCAGCCTCTGTCAGTCATGTGATGCGTGTGTTTGTCTGCAGGTGCTGTCAGTCATGTGACGCGTGTGTTTGTCTTCGGGTGCTGTCAGTCATGTGACGCGTGTGTTTGTCTGCAGGTGCTGTCAGTCATGTGACGTGTGTGTTTGTCTGCAGCCTCTGTCAGTCATGTGACGTGTGTGTTTGTCTGCAGCCTCTGTCAGTCATGTGACGTGTGTGTTTGTCTGCTGGTGCTGTCAGTCATGTGACGTGTGTGTTTGTCTGCAGCCTCTGTCAGTCATGTGACGCGTGTGTTTGTCTTCGGGTGCTGTCAGTCATGTGACGCGTGTGTTTGTCTTCGGGTGCTGTCAGTCATGTGACGCGTGTGTTTGTCTTCGGGTGCTGTCAGTCATGTGACGTGTGTGTTTGTCTGCAGCCTCTTAGTCATGTGACGCGTGTGTTGGTCTGCTGGTGCTGTCAGTCATGTGACGTGTGTGTTTGTCTTTGGGTGCTGTCAGTCATGTGACGCGTGTGTTTGTCTTCGGGTGCTGTCAGTCATGTGACGTGTGTGTTTGTCTGCAGGTGCTGTCAGTCATGTGACGCGTGTGTTTGTCTGCTGGTGCTGTCAGTCATGTGACGTGTGTGTTTGTCTTCGGGTGCTGTCAGTCATGTGACGTGTGTTTGTCTGCAGGTGCTGTCAGTCATGTGATGTGTGTGTTTGTCTGTAGCCTCTGTCAGTCATGTGACGTGTGTGTTTGTCTGCAGCCTCTGTCAGTCATTTGACGCGTGTGTTTGTCTGCTGGTGCTGTCAGTCATGTGACGCGTGTGTTTGTCTGCAGGTGCTGTCAGTCATGTGACTCGTGTGTTTGTCTGCAGGTGCTGTCAGTCATGTGACGTGTGTGTTTGTCTGTAGCTTCTGTCAGTCATTTGACGCGTGTGTTTGTCTGTAGCCTCTGTCAGTCATGTGACGCGTGTGTTTGTCTGCAGGTGCTGTCAGTCATGTGACGTGTGTGTTTGTCTGTAGCCTCTGTCAGTCATGTGACGTGTGTGTTTGTCTGTAGCCTCTGTCAGTCATGTGACGCGCGTGTTTGTCTGTAGCCTCTGTCAGTCATGTGACGTGTGTGTTTGTCTGCAGGTGCTGTCAGTCATGTGACGTGTGTGTTTGTCTGTAGCCTCTGTCAGTCATTTGACGCGTGTGTTTGTCTGTAGCCTCTGTCAGTCATGTGACGTGTGTGTTTGTCTGTAGCCTCTGTCAGTCATGTGACGCGTGTGTTTGTCTGAAGCCTCTGTCAGTCATGTGACGTGTGTGTTTGTCTGCAGCCTCTGTCAGTCATGTGACGTGTGTGTTTGTCTGCAGGTGCTGTCAGTCATGTGACGCGTGTGTTTGTCTGCAGGTGCTGTCAGTCATGTGACGTGTGTGTTTGTCTGTAGCCTCTGTCAGTCATTTGACGTGTGTGTTTGTCTGTAGCCTCTGTCAGTCATGTGACGCGTGTGTTTGTCTGAAGCCTCTGTCAGTCATGTGACGTGTGTGTTTGTCTGCAGCCTCTGTCAGTCATGTGACGTGTGTGTTTGTCTGCAGGTGCTGTCAGTCATGTGACGTGTGTGTTTGTCTGCAGCCTCTGTCAGTCATGTGACGTGTGTGTTTGTCTGCAGGTGCTGTCAGTCATGTGACTCGTGTGTTTGTCTGCAGCCTCTGTCAGTCATGTGACGTGTGTGTTTGTCTGCAGCCTCTGTCAGTCATGTGACTCGTGTGTTTGTCTGCAGGTGCTGTCAGTCATGTGACGCGTGTGTTTGTCTGCAGGTGCTGTCAGTCATGTGACACGTGTGTTTGTCTGCAGGTGCTGTCAGTCATGTGACGCGTGTGTTTGTCTGCTGGTGCTGTCAGTCATGTGACGCGTGTGTTTGTCTGCTGGTGCTGTCAGTCATGTGACGTGTGTGTTTGTCTGCAGCCTCTGTCAGTCATGTGACTCGTGTGTTTGTCTGCAGCCTCTGTCAGTCATGTGACTCGTGTGTTTGTCTGCTGGTGCTGTCAGTCATGTGACTCATGTGTTTGTCTGCAGGTGCTGTCAGTCATGTGGGGCGTGTGTTTGTCTGCAGCCTCTGTCAGTCATGTGACTCGTGTGTTTGTCTGCTGGTGCTGTCAGTCATGTGACGTGTGTGTTTGTCTGCAGGTGCTGTCAGTCATGTGACTCATGTGTTTGTCTGCAGGTGCTGTCAGTCATGTGGGGCGTGTGTTTGTCTGCAGCCTCTGTCAGTCATGTGACTCGTGTGTTTGTCTGCAGGTGCTGTCAGTCATGTGACGTGTGTGTTTGTCTACAGCCTCTGTCAGTCATGTGACTCGTGTGTTTGTCTGCAGGTGCTGTCAGTCATGTGACGTGTGTGTTTGTCTGCAGGTGCTGTCAGTCATGTGACTCGTGTGTTTGTCTGCAGGTGCTGTCAGTCATGTGACTCGTGTGTTTGTCTGCTGGTGCTGTCAGTCATGTGACGCGTGTGTTTGTCTGCAGGTGCTGTCAGTCATGTGACGTGTGTGTTTGTCTGCAGGTGCTGTCAGTCATGTGACGCGTGTGTTTGTCTGCAGCCTCTGTCAGTCATGTGACGCGTGTGTTTGTCTGCAGCCTCTGTCAGTCATGTGACGCGTGTGTTTGTCTGCTGGTGCTGTCAGTCATGTGACGTGTGTGTTTGTCTGCAGCCTCTGTCAGTCATGTGACTCGTGTGTTTGTCTGCTGGTGCTGTCAGTCATGTGACTCGTGTGTTTGCCTGCTGGTGCTGTCAGTCATGTGACTCGTGTGTTTGTCTGCTGGTGCTGTCAGTCATGTGACTCGTGTGTTTGTCTGCTGGTGCTCTCAGTCATGTGACGTGTGTGTTTGTCTGCAGCCTCTGTCAGTCATGTGACTCGTGTGTTTGCCTGCTGGTGCTGTCAGTCATGTGACTCGTGTGTTTGTCTGCTGGTGCTGTCAGTCATGTGACGTGTGTGTTTGTCTGCAGGTGCTGTCAGTCATGTGACGTGTGTGTTTGTCTGCAGCCTCTGTCAGTCATGTGACGCGTGTGTTTGTCTGCAGGTGCTGTCAGTCATGTGACTCGTGTGTTTGTCTGCTGGTGCTGTCAGTCATGTGATGCGTGTGTTTGTCTGCTGGTGCTGTCAGTCATGTGACGCGTGTGTTTGTCTGCAGCCTCTGTCAGTCATGTGACGCGTCTGTTTGTCTGCAGCCTCTGTCAGTCATGTGACGTGTGTGTTTGTCTGCAGGTGCTGTCAGTCATGTGACGTGTGTGTTTGTCTGCTGGTGCTGTCAGTCATGTGACTCGTGTGTTTGTCTGCTGGTGCTGTCAGTCATGTGACTCGTGTGTTTGTCTGCTGGTGCTGTCAGTCATGTGACTCGTGTGTTTGTCTGCTGGTGCTGTCAGTCATGTGACTCGTGTGTTTGTCTGCTGGTGCTGTCAGTCATGTGACGCGTGTGTTTGTCTGCAGCCTCTGTCAGTCATGTGACGTGTGTGTTTGTCTGCAGCCTCTGTCAGTCATGTGACTCGTGTGTTTGTCTGCTGGTGCTGTCAGTCATGTGACGCGTGTGTTTGTCTGCAGCCTCTGTCAGTCATGTGACTCGTGTGTTTGTCTGCAGGTGCTGTCAGTCATGTGACGTGTGTGTTTGTCTGCAGCCTCTGTCAGTCATGTGACTCGTGTGTTTGTCTGCAGCCTCTGTCAGTCATGTGACGTGTGTGTTTGTCTGCAGCCTCTGTCAGTCATGTGACGTGTGTTTGTCTGCAGCCTCTGTCAGTCATGTGACTCGTGTGTTTGTCTGCTGGTGCTGTCAGTCATGTGACTCGTGTGTTTGTCTGCTGGTGCTGTCAGTCATGTGACTCGTGTGTTTGTCTGCTGGTGCTGTCAGTCATGTGACTCGTGTGTTTGTCTGCTGGTGCTGTCAGTCATGTGACGCGTGTGTTTGTCTGCAGCCTCTGTCAGTCATGTGACTCGTGTGTTTGTCTGCTGGTGCTGTCAGTCATGTGACTCGTGTGTTTGTCTGCTGGTGCTGTCAGTCATGTGACTCGTGTGTTTGTCTGCTGGTGCTGTCAGTCATGTGATGCGTGTGTTTGTCTGCAGGTGCTGTCAGTCATGTGACGTGTGTGTTTGTCTGCAGCCTCTGTCAGTCATGTGACTCGTGTGTTTGTCTGCTGGTGCTGTCAGTCATGTGACTCGTGTGTTTGTCTGCTGGTGCTGTCAGTCATGTGACTCGTGTGTTTGTCTGCTGGTGCTGTCAGTCATGTGACGCGTGTGTTTGTCTGCAGCCTCTGTCAGTCATTTGACTCGTGTGTTTGTCTGCTGGTGCTGTCAGTCATGTGACTCGTGTGTTTGTCTGCTGGTGCTGTCAGTCATGTGACTCGTGTGTTTGTCTGCTGGTGCTGTCAGTCATGTGATGCGTGTGTTTGTCTGCAGGTGCTGTCAGTCATGTGACGTGTGTGTTTGTCTGCAGCCTCTGTCAGTCATGTGACTCGTGTGTTTGTCTGCAGGTGCTGTCAGTCATGTGACGTGTATGTTTGTCTGCAGCCTTTGTCAGTCATGTGACGCGTGTGTTTGTCTGCAGCCTCTGTCAGTCATGTGACTCGTGTGTTTGTCTGCAGCCTCTCTGTCATGTGATCCGTGTGTTTGTCTGCTGGTGCTGTCAGTCATGTGATCCGTGTGTTTGTCTGCAGCCTCTGTCAGTCATGTGATCCGTGTGTTTGTCTGTAGTTGCTGTCAGTCATGTGACGCGTGTTTGTCTGCTGGTGCTGTCAGTCATGTGATCCGTGTGTTTGTCTGCAGCCTCTGTCAGTCATGTGATCCGTGTGTTTGTCTGCTGGTGCTGTCAGTCATGTGATCTGTGTGTTTGTCTGCAGCCTCTGTCAGTCATGTGATCCGTGTGTTTGTCTGTAGTTGCTGTCAGTCATGTGACGCGTATTTGTATGCAGCCTCTGTCAGTCATGTGATCCGTGTGTTTGTCTGCTGGTGCTGTCAGTCATGTGACGTGTGTTTGTCTGCAGGTGCTGTCAGTCATGTGACACGTGTGTTTGTCTGCTGGTGCTGTCAGTCATGTGACACGTTTGTTTGTCTGCTGGTGCTGTCAGTCATGTGACGCGTGTTTGTCTGCAGGTGCTGTCAGTCATGTGACACGTTTGTTTGTCTGCTGGTGCTGTCAGTCATGTGACGCGTGTTTGTCTGCAGGTGCTGTCAGTCATGTGACACGTTTGTTTGTCTGCTGGTGCTGCCAGTCATGTGACACGTGTGTTTGTCTGCTGGTGCTGTCAGTCATGTGACACGTGTGTTTGTCTGCTGGTGCTGTCAGTCATGTGACGCGTGTTTGTCTGCTGGTGCTGTCAGTCATGTGACGCGTATTTGTCTGCAGCCTCTGTCAGTCATGTGATCCGTGTGTTTGTCTGCTGGTGCTGTCAGTCGTGACGTATTTGTCTGCAGGTGCTGTCAGTCATGTGACACGTGTGTTTGTCTGCTGGTGCTGTCAGTCATGTGACGCGTGTTTGTCTGCTGGTGCTGTCAGTCGTGACACGTTTGTTTGTCTGCTGGTGCTGTCAGTCATGTGACGCGTGTTTGTCTGCAGGTGCTGTCAGTCATGTGATCCGTGTGTTTGTCTGCTGGTGCTGTCAGTCATGTGACACGTTTGTTTGTCTGCTGGTGCTGTCAGTCATGTGACACAAGTGTTTGTCTGCTGGTGCTGTCAGTCATGTGACGCGTTTGTTTGTCTGCTGGTGCTGTCAGTCATGTGACACGTGTGTTTGTCTGCTGGTGCTGTCAGTCATGTGACGCGTGTTTGTCTGCAGGTGCTGTCAGTCATGTGACACGTGTGTTTGTCTGCTGGTGCTGTCAGTCATGTGACGCGTGTTTGTCTGCAGGTGCTGTCAGTCATGTGACGCGTGTTTGTCTGCAGGTGCTGTGTGTCATGTGATCCGTGTGTTTCTCTGCTGGTGCTGTCAGTCATGTGAGTCGTGTGTTTGTCTGCTGGTGCTGTCAGTCATGTGACACGTTTGTTTGTCTGCTGGTGCTGTCAGTCATGTGACACGTTTGTTTGTCTGCTGGTGCTGTCAGTCATGTGACGCGTGTTTGTCTGCAGGTGCTGTCAGTCATGTGATCCGTTTGTTTGTCTGCAGGTGCTGTCAGTCATGTGATCCGTATGTTTGTCTGCAGGTGCTGTCAGTCATGTGACGTGTGTGTTTGTCTGCAGGTGCTGTCAGTCATGTGACGTGTGTGTTTGTCTGCAGGTGTTGTCAGTCATGTGATGCGTGTGTTTGTCTGCAGCCTCTGTCAGTCATGTGACGTGTGTGTTTGTCTGCAGCCTCTGTCAGTCATGTGACGTGTGTGTTTGTCTGCTGGTGCTGTCAGTCATGTGACGTGTGTGTTTGTCTGCAAGTGCTGTCAGTCATGTGACGTGTGTGTTTGTCTGCAGCCTCTGTCAGTCATGTGACGTGTGTGTTTGTCTGCAGGTGCTGTCAGTCATGTGACTTGTGTGTTTGTCTGCAGGTGCTGTCAGTCATGTGACTCGTGTGTTTGTCTGCAGCCTCTGTCATGTGACTCGTGTGTTTGTCTGCAGCCTCTGTCAGTCATGTGACGTGTGTGTTTGTCTGCAGGTGCTGTCAGTCATGTGACGTGTGTGTTTGTCTGCAGGTGCTGTCAGTCATGTGACGTGTGTGTTTGTCTGCTGGTGCTGTCAGTCATGTGACGTGTGTGTTTGTCTGCAGCCTCTGTCAGTCATGTGACGTGTGTGTTTGTCTGCAGGTGCTGTCAGTCATGTGACGTGTGTGTTTGTCTGCAGCCTCTCAGTCATGTGACTCGTGTGTTTGTCTGCAGCCTCTTAGTCATGTGACGCATGTGTTGGTCTGCAGCCTCTCAGTCGTGACGCGTGTGTTGGTCTGCAGCCTCTCAGTCGTGACGCGTGTGTTGGTCTGCAGCCTCTCAGTCGTGACGCGTGTGTTGGTCTGCAGCGTCTCAGGCATGTCACGCGTGTGTTGGTCTGCAGCCTCTCAGTCATGTGACGCGTGTGTTGGTCTGCAGCCTCTCAGTCATGTGACGCGTGTGTTGGTCTGCAGCCTCTCAGTCATGTGACTCGTGTGTTTGTCTGCAGGTTCTCAGTCATGTGACTCGTGTGTTTGTCTGCTGGTGCTGTCAGTCATGTGACTTGTGTGTTTGTCTGCAGCCTCTCAGTCATGTGACTCGTGTGTTTGTCTGCAGGTGCTGTCAGTCATGTGACGTGTGTGTTTGTCTGCAGCCTCTGTCAGTCATGTGACGCGTGTGTTTGTCTGCAGGTTCTCAGTCATGTGACTTGTGTGTTTGTCTGCAGCCTCTCAGTCATGTGACTCGTGTGTTTGTCTGCAGCCTCTGTCAGTCATGTGACTCGTGTGTTTGTCTGCAGCCTCTGTCAGTCATGTGACGTGTGTGTTTGTCTGCAGGTGCTGTCAGTCATGTGACGTGTGTGTTTGTCTGCAGCCTCTGTCAGTCATGTGACGCGTGTGTTGGTCTGCAGCCTCTCAGTCATGTGACGCGTGTGTTGGTCTGCAGCCTCTGTCATGTGACGCGTGTGTTGGTCTGCAGCCTCTCTGTCATGTGACGCGTGTGTTGGTCTGCAGCCTCTCAGTCATGTGACTCGTGTGTTTGTCTGCAGGTTCTCAGTCATGTGACTCGTGTGTTTGTCTGCTGGTGCTGTCAGTCATGTGACTTGTGTGTTTGTCTGCAGCCTCTCTGTCATGTGACGCGTGTGTTGGTCTGCAGCCTCTCAGTCATGTGACTTGTGTGTTTGTCTGCAGGTTCTCAGTCATGTGACTCGTGTGTTTGTCTGCTGGTGCTGTCAGTCATGTGACGTGTGTTTGTCTGCAGCCTCTGTCAGTCATGTGACGCGTGTGTTTGTCTGCAGGTTCTCAGTCATGTGACTTGTGTGTTTGTCTGCACCCTCTCAGTCATGTGACTCGTGTGTTTGTCTGCAGGTGCTGTCAGTCATGTGACGTGTGTGTTTGTCTGCAGCCTCTGTCAGTCATGTGACGTGTGTGTTTGTCTGCAGCCTCTGTCAGTCATGTGACGTGTGTGTTTGTCTGCAGGTGCTGTCAGTCATGTGACGTGTGTGTTTGTCTGCAGCCTCTGTCAGTCATGTGACGTGTGTGTTTGTCTGCAGCCTCTGTCAGTCATGTGACGCGTGTGTTTGTCTGCAGCCTCTGTCAGTCATGTGACGTGTGTGTTTGTCTGCAGCCTCTGTCAGTCATGTGATGCGTCTGTTTGTCTGCAGGTGCTGCCAGTCATGTGATGCGTGTGTTTGTCTGCAGGTGCTGTGATAAGAGGTTATGGACTCAGATCGACTTGAGCCGGCAGCGCTCCATCACTCCTCCGATGTTGAGTAGTATAATCCGCAGACAACCCGTATCTCTCAACCTGGGCTTCACCAACATCTCCAAGAAGCAGCTCATGTGGCTGATCAACCGTCTGCAAGGTATGTCCCTCTGATGTCTCAGTCTCTCTCTGATGTCTCAGTCTCTCTCTCTGATGTCTCAGTCTCTCTCTCTGATGTCTCAGTCTCTCTCTCTGATGTCTCAGTCTCTCTTTGATGTCTCAGTCTCTCTCTCTGATGTCTCAGTCTCTCTCTCTGATGTCTCAGTCTCTCTCTGATGTCTCAGTCTCTCTCTCTGATGTCTCAGTCTCTCTCTGATGTCTCAGTCTCTCTCTCTGATGTCTCAGTCTCTCTCTGATGTCTCAGTCTCTCTCTCTGATGTCTCAGTCTCTCTCTGATGTCTCAGTCTCTCTCTCTGATGTCTCGGTCTCTCTCTCTGATTTCTCAGTCTCTCTCTGATGTCTCAGTCTCTCTCTCTGATGTCTCAGTCTCTCTCTGATGTCTCAGTCTCTCTCTGATGTCTCAGTCTCTCTCTCTGATGTCTCAGTCTCTCTCTGATGTCTCAGTCTCTCTCTCTGATGTCTCGGTCTCTCTCTCTGATGTCTCAGTCTCTCTCTCTGATGTCTCAGTCTCTCTCTGATGTCTCAGTCTCTCTCTGATGTCTCAGTCTCTCTCTGATGTCTCAGTCTCTCTCTGATGTCTCAGTCTCTCTCTCTGATGTCTCAGTCTCTCTCTCTGATGTCTCAGTCTCTCTTTCTGATGTCTCAGTCTCTCTCTGATGTCTCAGTCTCTCTCTCTGATGTCTCGGTCTCTCTCTGATGTCTCAGTCTCTCTCTCTGATGTCTCAGTCTCTCTCTCTGATGTCTCAGTCTCTCTCTGATGTCTCAGTCTCTCTCTGATGTCTCAGTCTCTCTCTGATGTCTCAGTCTCTCTCTCTGATGTCTCAGTCTCTCTCTGATGTCTCAGTCTCTCTCTGATGTCTCAGTCTCTCTCTGATGTCTCAGTCTCTCTCTGATGTCTCAGTCTCTCTCTCTGATGTCTCAGTCTCTCTCTCTGATGTCTCAGTCTCTCTCTGATGTCTCAGTCTCTCTCTCTGATGTCTCAGTCTCTTTCTCTGATGTCTCAGTCTCTCTCTCTGATGTCTCAGTCTCTCTTTCTGATGTCTCAGTCTCTCTCTGATGTCTCAGTCTCTCTCTCTGATGTCTCAGTCTCTCTCTCTGATGTCTCAGTCTCTCTCTCTGATGTCTCAGTCTCTCTCTCTGATGTCTCGGTCTCTCTCTGATGTCTCAGTCTCTCTCTCTGATGTCTCAGTCTCTCTCTCTGATGTCTCAGTCTCTCTCTCTGATGTCTCAGTCTCTCTCTCTGATGTCTCAGTCTCTCTCTCTGATGTCTCAGTCTCTCTTTCTGATGTCTCAGTCTCTCTCTGATGTCTCAGTCTCTCTCTCTGATGTCTCGGTCTCTCTCTGATGTCTCAGTCTCTCTCTGATGTCTCAGTCTCTCTCTGATGTCTCAGTCTCTCTCTCTCTCTGATGTCTCAGTCTCTCTCTGATGTCTCAGTCTCTCTCTGATGTCTCGGTCTCTCTCTCTGATGTCTCAGTCTCTCTCTCTCTGATGTCTCAGTCTCTCTCTCTGATGTCTCAGTCTCTCTCTCTCTGATGTCTCAGTCTCTCTCTCTGATGTCTCAGTCTCTCTCTCTGATGTCTCAGTCTCTCTCTCTGATGTCTCAGTCTCTCTCTCTGATGTCTCAGTCTCTCTCTCTCTGATGTCTCAGTCTCTCTCTCTGATGTCTCAGTCTCTCTCTGATGTCTCAGTCTCTCTCTGATGTCTCAGTCTCTCTATCTGATGTCTCAGTCTCTCTCTGATGTCTCAGTCTCTCTCTCTGATGTCTCGGTCTCTCTCTGATGTCTCAGTCTCTCTTTGATGTCTCAGTCTCTCTCTCTCTGATGTCTCAGTCTCTCTCTCTCTGATGTCTCAGTCTCTCTCTCTCTGATGTCTCAGTCTCTCTCTCTCTGATGTCTCAGTCTCTCTCTCTGATGTCTCAGTCTCTCTCTCTCTCTGATGTCTCAGTCTCTCTCTCTGATGTCTCAGTCTCTCTCTCTCTCTGATGTCTCAGTCTCTCTCTCTGATGTCTCAGTCTCTCTCTGATGTCTCGGTCTCTCTCTCTGATGTCTCAGTCTCTCTGATGTCTCAGTCTCTCTCTGATGTCTCGGTCTCTCTCTGATGTCTCAGTCTCTCTCTGATGTCTCAGTCTCTCTCTGATGTCTCGGTCTCTCTCTGATGTCTCAGTCTCTCTCTCTGATGTCTCAGTCTCTCTCTCTGATGTCTCAGTCTCTCTCTGATGTCTCAGTCTCTCTCTCTGATGTCTGATGTCTCAGTCTCTCTCTCTGATGTCTCAGTCTCTCTCTGATGTCTCGGTCTCTCTCTGATGTCTCGGTCTCTCTCTGATGTCTCAGTCTCTCTCTCTGATGTCTCAGTCTCTCTCTCTGATGTCTCAGTCTCTCTCTCTCTCTGATGTCTCAGTCTCTCTCTCTGATGTCTCAGTCTCTCTCTGATGTCTCGGTCTCTCTCTCTGATGTCTCAGTCTCTCTCTCTGATGTCTCAGTCTCTCTCTGATGTCTCAGTCTCTCTCTCTGATGTCTGATGTCTCAGTCTCTCTCTCTGATGTCTCAGTCTCTCTCTGATGTCTCGGTCTCTCTCTGATGTCTCAGTCTCTCTCTCTGATGTCTCAGTCTCTCTCTCTGATGTCTCAGTCTCTCTCTCTCTCTGATGTCTCAGTCTCTCTCTCTGATGTCTCAGTCTCTCTCTGATGTCTCGGTCTCTCTCTCTGATGTCTCAGTCTCTCTCTGATGTCTCAGTCTCTCTCTCTCTGATGTCTCAGTCTCTCTCTCTCTGATGTCTCAGTCTCTCTCTCTGATGTCTCAGTCTCTCTCTGATGTCTCAGTCTCTCTCTGATGTCTCAGTCTCTCTCTCTCTGATATCTCATTCTCTCTCTCTCTGATATCTCATTCTCTCTCTCTCTGATGTCTCAGTCTCTCTCTCTGATGTCTCAGTCTCTCTCTCTGATGTCTCAGTCTCTCTCTGATGTCTCAGTCTCTCTCTGATGTCTCAGTCTCTCTCTGATGTCTCAGTCTCTCTCTGATGTCTCAGTCTCTCTCTGATGTCTCAGTCTCTCTCTCTGATGTCTCAGTCTCTCTCTCTGATGTCTCAGTCTCTCTCTCTGATGTCTCGGTCTCTCTCTGATGTCTCAGTCTCTCTCTCTGATGTCTCAGTCTCTCTCTGATGTCTCAGTCTCTCTCTGATGTCTCAGTCTCTCTCTCTCTGATGTCTCAGTCTCTCTCTCTCTGATGTCTCAGTCTCTCTCTCTCTGATGTCTCAGTCTCTCTCTCTCTGATGTCTCAGTCTCTCTCTCTGATGTCTCAGTCTCTCTCTGATGTCTCAGTCTCTCTCTGATGTCTCAGTCTCTCTCTCTGATGTCTCAGTCTCTCTCTCTGATGTCTCTGATGTCTGATGTCTCAGTCTCTCTCTCTGATGTCTCAGTCTCTCTCTGATGTCTCAGTCTCTCTCTCTGATGTCTCGGTCTCTCTCTGATGTCTCGGTCTCTCTCTGATGTCTCAGTCTCTCTCTCTGATGTCTCAGTCTCTCTCTCTGATGTCTCAGTCTCTCTCTCTGATGTCTCAGTCTCTCTCTCTGATGTCTCAGTCCCTCTCTCTGATGTCTCAGTCTCTCTCTCTGATGTCTCAGTCTCTCTCTCTGATGTCTCAGTCTCTCTCTGATGTCTCAGTCTCTCTCTCTGATGTCTCAGTCTCTCTCTGATGTCTCAGTCTCTCTCTCTGATGTCTCAGTCTCTCTCTCTGATGTCTCAGTCTCTCTCTAATGTCTCAGTCTCTCTCTGATGTCTCAGTCTCTCTCTGATGTCTCAGTCTCTCTCTCTGATGTCTCAGTCTCTCTCTGATGTCTCAGTCTCTCTCTGATGTCTCGGTCTCTCTCTCTGATGTCTCAGTCTCTCTCTAATGTCTCAGTCTCTCTCTGATGTCTCAGTCTCTCTCTGATGTCTCAGTCTCTCTCTGATGTCTCAGTCTCTCTCTCTGATGTCTCAGTCTCTCTCTGATGTCTCAGTCTCTCTCTCTGATGTCTCAGTCTCTCTCTCTGATGTCTCAGTCTCTCTCTCTGATGTCTCTCTCCCTCAGGTCTGCTGGAGCTGAACGTGGCCGGCTGCTCGTGGTCCTCGGTCTCGGCTCTCTGTCAGTCTGTTTGTCCATGTCTGCGGCTCCTGGATCTCAGTCGCGTCGAGGATCTGAAGGACTCGCATCTGAAAGAACTGCTGGCTCCGCCGTCCAACGACACGCGCTCTGGTCAGTTTCTACACTCCTGCACGGGGTCATGCTTTAATATAGTGCTGGCAAAATAGGCCGGTTTAAAAGGTTACGGTGACAATCATTTTATTATCAATTCATTCTTGTAAAATTGTCATAAATTAAAAGGTAATGAAACCCTAAACTAAATTTTCTGAAATTTTTACGGAGGTATGTGTGTTGAATGTCATTGAAGAGAATGTTAGCATCTGTTTTCCTTTTTTCCCCCTCATGCATGGATTAACAAAGTTGCCTGAAATAATTAATGTTTAGTTTTCCTGAGGGCCACAGATGAAGTTCGGTCTGATATGTGTGTGTGTGTTAAAGAATCCTTTAGTGCTGAATCCTGTTCTGTTCACACAGACTAGAGTGGCAGTGTGTACGAAACCAAACTGAGCAGCCAGTGGTTGATTTTGAAAATGCTGCTTGAGACTCTTGTGGAAACAGTGAATGTTCAGTACTGAGGATCTGTGTGAGTCGAGAGCTGTAGTGTCTCAGCGCTAACCGTGTGTTCCCGCACAGCTCACGGAGAGAACCGAGGCGGGCGCTTCCAGAACGTGACCGAGCTGCGATTGGCTGGGCTGGAAGTGACCGACGCCGTGTCTCGTCTGCTGGTCCGGTACCTTCCCCACCTGACCAAACTAGACCTGAGCCAGTGCTGCCATATCACAGACCAGACCGTCCACACGCTGACCTCGGCCATGTCCCCGCTCCGAGAGAGCCTCACACACGTCAACCTGGCAGGTAAAGCCCACACACGCCTCACACTCCTCTCACACACTCCACACACACGCCTCACACACGCCTCACACACGCCTCACACACTCCTCTCTCACTCGCCTCACACTCCTCTCTCACTCCTCTCACACACTCCTCTCTCACTCCTCACACTCCTCTCTCACTCCTCACACTCCTCTCTCACTCCTCTCACACACTCCTCTCTCACTCCTCTCACACACTCCTCTCTCACTCGCCTCACACTCCTCTCTCACTCCTCTCACACACTCCTCTCTCACTCCCCTCACTCCTCTCTCACTCCTCACACTCCTCTCTCACTCCTCACACTCCTCTCTCACTCCTCACACTCCTCTCACACTCCTCTCTCACTCCTCTCACACTCCTCACACAATCCTCTCACACTCCTCACACTCCTCTCACACTTCTCTCACACTCCTCACACATTCCTCTCACACTCCTCTCACACTTCTCTCACACTCCTCACACACTCACTCTCAACCTCCTCTCACACTCCTCTCACTCCTCTCACTCCTCTCTCACTCCTCACACTCCTCTCTCACTCCTCTCACACGCCTCACACTCCTCTCTCACTCCTCTCTCACTCCTCTCACACTCACTCTCAACCTCCTCTCACACTCCTCTCACACTCCTCTCACACTCCTCTCACACTCCTCTCACACTCCTCTCACACTCACTCTCAACCTCCTCTCACACTCCTCTCACACTCCTCTCACACTCCTCTCACACTCCTCTCACACTCCTCTCACACTCCTCTCACACTCCTCTCACACTCCTCTCACACTCCTCTCACACTCCTCTCACACTCCTCTCACACTCCTCACACTCCTCACACTCCTCTCACACTCCTCTCACACTCCTCACACACTCCTCTCACACTCCTCACACACTCCTCTCACACTCCTCACACTCCTCTCACACTCCTCTCACACTCCTCACACACACTCCTCACACACTCCTCACACACTCCTCTCACACTACTCACACTCCTCACACACTCCTTACACACTCCTCTCACACTCCTCACACACTCCTCTCACACTACTCCCACTACTCCCACTCCTCACACACTCCTCTCACACTCCTCACACACTCCTCTCACACTCACTCTCAACCTCCTCTCTCACACTCACTCTCAACCTCCTCTCTCACACTCCTCTCACACTCCTCTCACACTCCTCTCACACTCCTCTCACTCCTCTCACTCGCCTCACACACCTCCTCTCACACTCACCTCCTCTCACACTCACTCTCACACTCCTCTCACACTCCTCTCACACTCCTCTCACTCCTCTCACTCGCCTCACACTCCTCTCTCACTCCTCTCACATTCCTCTCACATTCCTCTCACACTCCTCTCACACACTCCTCTCACACTCACTCTCACACTCCTCACACTCACTCTCAACCTCCTCTCACACTCCTCTCACACTCCTCTCACACTCACTCTCACACTCCTCACACACTCCTCACACTCACTCTCAACCTCCTCTCACACTCCTCACACTCACTCTCAACCTCCTCTCACACTCCTCACACACTCCTCTCACACTCCTCTCACACTCCTCACACACTCCTCTCACACTCCTCTCACATTACTCACACTCCTCTCACATTACTCACACTCCTCTCACACTCCTCACACACTCCTCTCAGACTCCTCTCACACTCCTCTCACACTCCTCACACACTCCTCTCACACTCCTCACACACTCCTCACACACTCCTCTCACACTCCTCCCACACTCCTCACACACTCCTCTCACACTCCTCACACACTCCTCTCACACTCCTCTCACGCCTCACACTCGCCTCAGTTAGTGACATCACCAACTAAAAAATTGACATAAACCCCGCCCCCGGGACACAATTTATCGATTATCAAGACAGAATATGCTAATCAATGACTAGAAGATAACTAAACATCAGCCAACTAACCATTCAGAAATGTCCTGTTCTTCTACATGTCTGACTCCGGTTTGAACATAAAGGCATTTGCATTTAAAGGATCACACAAAAAAAAACGTTTTTGCTCAGCCTCAAAAAGTGACAATTTTAACATGCTATAATAAAATATCTGTGGGGTATTTTGAGCTAAAGCTTCACATACACACTCTGGGGACATCAGACTTATTTTACATCTTGTGAAAAGGGGCATAATAAGTGCAATAGAGTGTCCTCGCTCACTAATATATCCAGTGAACCTGACAACTGTCACATGACACGAGAGGCATGAAGCAACCGTTACCTTTAGAAAAACACCACCGGAATCCTGTTTGTGATGTAGAACTAGAAAGGTTTGGGTCTGTAAAGTGAACGCGTGTGTGTGTGTGTGTTGCAGGCTGTGTGAAGGTGACGGATCAGTGTTTGCCGCTGCTGCGCCGGTGTGTGTCGTTACAGACGGTGGATCTGCGCTCCTGTGGCCTGATGAACCCTGACCTCTGCCAGTTACACACCTTCCCCTGCGCAGACGACAGAGCGCTGAAGAACAGCTGAACACACACACACACACACACACACACCTTCCCCTGCGCAGACGACAGAGCGCTGAAGTACAGCTCAACACACACTCAACATACACACACTACAAACTCAGACTCACTCGCTCGCTCTGTTTTATTTCTGGATCCGCCGTTTGTGAATTGAGAAATCACATCCAAGTATATATTCCGTGTGTGTGTGTGTGTGTGTGTGTGTGTGTGTGCGTGACGTCTCCTATGGCTGAATGTATGGTCTCACACACGTTCTGGAATCTTAGGTGAAACGAGCCGGTTCTCTCCAAAATCAAAACAATGTTTATTTGCTTTTTGCATAAACAAAATAAAACCCATTTTGGGATCATTATTTCTTTACAAGTGAGCAGATTTAGTCTTATAATCACTAATGACGGTCCCGCATCCGGCTTTAGAATCTGAAGCTAATGAAGAGAAACGTTCCTGTGAGTGAGGAGAATCTGGAGGAAAAGTGCTTGAGTCGCGTGAAAATCTTCATGGCTTGAGTTTGGGGACGACGTGATATTTGAAGTGTTTCTTGAAGTTCACTGATTGTGATGGATCAGGTGTGTGTGTGTGTGTGTGTGTGTGTGAGAACAGTGTTCATGTCTTTAGCGGTGGATCAGTGACGTTCTCTTCTCTTCGGTGTATTGGTGCCACACAGACACAGCACCCCCCCCACACACACACACAAACACAAACACATATACACACACACACCACACACACACACACACGGAGCTGCTGCCGTCCTCTCTTTATTTGTCTTGTCCTCTCGTCACGGATCAGTGTTCTGACGGAACCGGCACTGAAGGACCCGACCCCTCGATCTCGACCCGCGGCGGGTTCTGCCGGCTCTCGACCCGCGGCGGGTTCTGCCGGCTCTCGACCCGCGGCGGGTTCTGCCGGCTCTCGACCCGCGGCGGGTTCTGCCGGCTCTCGACCCGCGGCGGGTTCTGCCGGCTCTCGACCCGCGGCGGGTTCTGCCGGCTCTCGACCCGCGGCGGGTTCTGCCGGCTCTCGACCCGCGGCGGGTTCTGCCGGCTCTCGACCCGCGGCGGGTTCTGCCGGCTCTCGACCCGCGGCGGGTTCTGTACGCTCGCCTCTTCCCTGCTTCAGTCGAGCTCGAGCTGCTGTCACGCTGGATCTGATCACGTCCCACACGAATGTTGCTGCAGATTCTGCTGATCTGGGAAGTTTTCACGAACGCCTGCATGAGGTTCAGGAAACACTGACGGCCTCGCCACACATCGCTGTCACTCGCTCCGGTTCTGATCCAGAATCATCCATACTAAACTTTGCCTTCCAATAGCAATGGAGAAAAGTGACTCTGTTGGGAAACTGTGGCCAATTAATGACATGGAATAACCGGCAAACTGCATTAGAGAATAAAACATTTGGTGTTTCCAACATGATTCAGTGTTATCAAATCCAACATGGCGTCTCTGAGCGCTGGTTTAGCCGCCGGGTCTCGGACTGAACCACTGGTTCTGATGAACATCTGGTTTCTTCTCTCTCCATCGCTGAACTCTGCAACACTTCCAGATCCGATGCATGTCGATTCTCTCTCGGACTCTTCCTCGCACACTTCTCTTCAGTATTGGGTCCAGTACGTGGCAGTGTTTGATGGCAGTAGACACACAGCATCCCTTAAAAGTGACCTCGACAGTGTAGTTGCAATGTCTCTCTTGCTGTTGGTGTTTTTAGATTTCATGTTCAGTGCAGTTCGCATTTAAAAGACGTTCCTGCACATTGGAAAATACCTGTGCGGTTTATAGTGACATATCAAACACTGAGTTTAGCATCAGGTTGTAGTTTTTCTGAAATCAGAATGAATTCAAGTCTAATGTCTTGAAAAGGTTTTGAATACGGTTCCTCTTTCATCCGAACGTGTGTTTTACAGATTCAAAACCCACTAAACTCAATTGCCATGTATGAACCAAACATTCGCCCTGTTAAAGGCCTGAATCATATTCTTGTAATATCTTGCCAAAATTTCCTGCTTTCGGCGTTATATATATATATATGTACGTATGTATGTGTATATATATATATATTTCTTCATTTGCATTGATCCAAGTGATAGAATATGTGAAACAAAGAGGAAAAAGAAAAACAAGGCAGCTACTATAAAAGTGACTACTGTAAAATGTCTAACTAAATAAAGACAATGGGTTTTTTTTATGTGCTTTGCTTCTCTTTCCTTGATGTGCAGCATACACTCCTGAAACACACACACTCCTGAAACACACACACTCCTGAAACACACACACTCCTGAACACACTCACTCCTGAAACACACACACTCCTGAAACACACACACTCCTGAAACACTCACACTCCTGAAACACACACACTCCTGAAACACACACACTCCTGAAACACACTCGTGTTCGAAACACTCCTGACACAGACTCCTGAACACACTCCTGAAACACACTCCTAAACACACTCCGGATACACACTCCTGAAACACACACACTCCTGAAACACACTCGTGTTCGAAACACTCCTGACACAGACTCCTGAACACACTCCTGAAACACGCTCCTGAAACACGCTCCTGAAACACACTCCTGAAACACGCTCCTGAAAAACACTCATGTTCGAAACACACTCCTGAAACACGCTCCTGAAACACACTCCTGAAACACGCTCCTGAAACACGCTCCTGAAACACACTCCTGAAACACGCTCCTGAAAAACACTCATGTTCGAAACACACTCCTGAAACACGCTCCTGAAACACACTCCTGAAACACGCTCCTGAAACACACTCCTGAACACACTCCTGAAACACACGTGTTCGAAACACACTCCTGAAACACACTCATGTTCGAAACACACTCCTGAACACACTTCTGAAACACACTCCTGAAACACACTCCTGAACACACTTCTGAAATACACTCCTGAAACACACTCATGTTCGAAACACACTCATGTTCGAAACACACTCCTGAAACACACTCATGTTCGAAACACACTCCGGATACACACTCCTGAAACACACTCCTGAAACACACTCATGTTCGAAACACACTCCTGAAACACGCTCCTGAAACACACTCCTGAAACACACTCATGTTTGAAACACACTCATGTTCGAAACACACTCCTGAAACACACTCCTGAAACACACTCCTGAACACACTCCTGAAACACACGTGTTCGAAACACACTCCTGAAACACACTCCTGAAACACACTCATGTTCGAAACACACTTCTGAAACACACTCCTAAAAAACACACTCATGTTCGAAACACACTCCTGAAAAACACTCCTGAACACACTCCTGAACACACTCCTGAAACACACGTGTTCGAAACACACTCCTGAAACACACTCCTGAAACACACTCCTGAACACACTCCTGAACACACTCCTGAAACACACTCCTGAAACACACTCCTGAACACACTCCTGAAACACACTCCTGAACACACTCCTGAAACACACTCATGTTCGAAACACACTCCTGAAACACACTCCTGAAACACACTCCTGAACACACTCCTGAACACACTCCTGAAACACACTCCTGAACACACTCCTGAACACACTCCTGAAACACACTCCTGAACACACTCCTGAAACACACTCCTGAACACACTCCTAAAAACACACTCCTGAAACACACTCCTGAACACACTCCTGAAACACACTCCTGAACACACTCCTGAAACACACTCCTGAACACACTCCTGAAACACACTCCTGAACACACTCCTGAAACACACTCCTGAACACACTCCTGAAACACACTCCTGAACACACTCCTGAAACACACTCCTGAACACACTTCTGAAACACACTTCTGAAACACACTCCTGAAACACACTCATGTTCGAAACACACTCATGTTCGAAACACACTCCTGAAACACACTCATGTTCGAAACACACTCCGGATACACACTCCTGAAACACACTCCTGAACACACTCCTGAACACACTCCTGAAACACACTCCTGAAACACACTCATGTTCGAAACACATTCCTGTACACACTTCTGAAACACACTCCTGAAACACACTCCTGAACACACTTCTGAAACACACTCCTAAAACACACTCATGTTCGAAACACACTCATGTTCGAAACACACTCCGGATACACACTCCTGAAACACACTCCTGAAACACACTCCTGAAACACACTCCTGAAACACACTCCTGAAACACACTCCTGAAACACACTCCTGAAACACACTCCTGAACACACTCCTGAAACACACTCATGTTCGAAACACACTCCTGAAACACACTCCTGAAACGCACTCCTGAAACGCATTCCTGAAACGCACTCCTGAAACGCATTCCTGAAACGCACTCCTGAAACGCACTCCTGAACACACTCCTGAAACACACTCCTGAAACACACTCCTGGAACACACTCCTGAACACACTCCTGAAACGCACTCCTGAAACGCACTCCTGAAACACACTCCTGAACCACACTCCTGAACACACTCCTGAAACACACTCCTGAACCACACTCCTGAACACACTCCTGAAACACACTCCTGAAACACACTCATGTTCGAAACACACTCCTGAAACACACTCCTGAAACACACTCCTGAACACACTCCTGAAACGCACTCCTGAAACACACTCCTGAAACACACTCCTGAAACACACTCCTGAAACACACTCCTGAAACACACTCATGTTCGAAACACACTCCTGAAACACACTCCTGAACACACTCCTGAACACACTCCTGAAACACACTCCTGAAAAACACTCCTGAACACACTCCTGAACACACTCCTGAACACACTCCTGAACACACTCCTGAAACACACTCCTGAAACACACTCATGTTCGAAACACACTCCTGAAACACACACACTCCTGAAACACACACACTCCTGAAACACACACACTCCTGAAACACACACACTCCTGAACCACACACACTCATGAAACACACACACTCCTGAAAAACACACACTCCTGAAACACACTCCGGAAACACACTCGTGTTCGAAACACTCCTGACACACACTCCTGACACACACTCCTGAAACACACTCCTTAAACACACTCCTGAAACACACTCCTGAAACACACTCCTTAAACACACTCCTGAACACACTCCTGAAACACACTCCTGAAACACACTCCTGAAACACACTCCTGAACACACTCCTGAACACACTCCTGAAACACACTCATGTTCGAAACACACTCCTGAAACGCACTCCTGAAACGCACTCCTGAAACGCACTCCTGAACACACTCCTGAAACACACTCCTGAAACACACTCCTGAACACACTCCTGAAACACACTCCTGAAACTCACTCCTGAACACACTCCTGAAACACACTCATGTTCGAAACACACTCCTGAACACACTCCTGAACACACTCCTGAAACGCACTCCTGAAACGCACTCCTGAAACACACTCCTGAAACACACTCATGTTCGAAACACACTCCTGAAACACACTCCTGAACCACACTCCTGAACACACTCCTGAAACACACTCCTGAAACACACTCCTGAAACACACTCCTGAAACACACTCATGTTCGAAACACACTCCTGAAACGCACTCCTGAACACACTCCTGAAACACACTCCTGAAACACACTCCTGAACACACTCCTGAAACACACTCCTGAACACACTCCTGAAACGCACTCCTGAAACACACTCCTGAAACACACTCCTGAAACACACTCATGTTCGAAACACACTCCTGAAACACACTCCTGAACCACACTCCTGAAACACACTCCTGAAACACACTCCTGAAACACACTCCTGAACACACTCCTGAAACACACTCCTGAACACACTCCTGAAACACACTCCTGAAACACACTCCTGAACACACTCCTGAAACACACTCCTGAACACACTCCTGAACACACTCCTGAAACACACTCCTGAAACACACTCATGTTCGAAACACACTCCTGAAACACACACACTCCTGAAACACACACACTCCTGAAACACACACACTCCTGAACCACACACACTCATGAAACACACACACTCCTGAAAAACACACACTCCTGAAACACTCCGGAAACACACTCGTGTTCGAAACACTCCTGACACACACTCCTGACACACACTCCTGAAACACACTCCTGAAACACACTCCTGAAACACACTCCTGAACACACTCCTGAAACACACTCCTGAACACACTCCTGAAACACACTCCTGAAACACACTCCTGAACACACTCCTGAAACACACTCCTGAACACACTCCTGAAACACACTCATGTTCGAAACACACTCCTGAAACGCACTCCTGAAACGCACTCCTGAAACGCACTCCTGAAACGCACTCCTGAACACACTCCTGAAACACACTCCTGAAACACACTCCCGAAACACACTCCTGAACACACTCCTGAAACACACTCCTGAACACACTCCTGAAACACACTCCTGAAACACACTCCTGAACCACACTCCTGAACACACTCCTGAAACGCACTCCTGAAACACACTCCTGAAACACACTCATGTTCGAAACACACTCCTGAAACACACTCCTGAACCACACTCCTGAACACACTCCTGAAACACACTCCTGAAACACACTCCTGAAACACACTCCTGAAACACACTCATGTTCGAAACACACTCCTGAAACGCACTCCTGAACACACTCCTGAAACACACTCCTGAAACACACTCCTGAAACGCACTCCTGAAACGCACTCCTGAAACGCACTCCTGAAACACACTCCTGAAACACACTCATGTTCGAAACACACTCCTGAAACACACTCCTGAAACACACTCCTGAAACACACTCCTGAAACACACTCATGTTCGAAACACACTCCTGAACACACTCCTGAAACACACTCCTGAAACACACTCATGTTCGAAACACACTCCTGAAACACACTCCTGAAACACACTCCTGAAACACACTCCTGAAACACACTCCTGAAACACACTCATGTTCGAAACACACTCATGTTCGAAACACACTCCTGAACACACTCCTGAACACACTCCTGAACACACTCCTGAACACACTCCTGAAACACACTCCTGAAACACACTCCTGAAACACACTCCTGAACACACTCCTGAAACACACTCCTGAAACACACTCCTGAAACACACTCCTGAACACACTCCTGAACACACTCCTGAAACACACTCCTGAAACACATTCATGTTCGAAACACACTCCTGAAACACACACACTCCTGAACCACACACACTCATGAAACACACACACTCCTGAAATACACACACTCCTGAAACACACTCCGGAAACACACTCGTGTTCGAAACACTCCTGACACACACTCCTGACACACACTCCTGAAACACACTCCTGAACACACTCCTGAAAGACACTCCTGAACCACACACACTCATGAAACACACACACTCCTGAAACACACTCCGGAAACACACTCGTGTTCGAAACACACTCCTGAAACGCACTCCTGAACACACTCCTGAAACACACTCCTGAAACACACTCCTGAACACACTCCTGAAGCACACTCCTGAAACACACTCATGTTCGAAACACACTCCTGAAACACACTCCTGAAACACACTCCTGAACACACTCCTGAAACACACTCCTGAAACACACTCCTGAAACACACTCCTGAAACACACTCATGTTCGAAACACACTCCTGAACACACTCCTGAACACACTCCTGAACACACTCCTGAAACACACTCCTGAAACACACTCCTGAAACACACTCCTGAACACACTCCTGAAACACACTCCTGAACACACTCCTGAAACACACTCCTGAAACACACTCATGTTCGAAACACACTCCTGAAACACACACACTCCTGAAACACACACACTCCTGAAACACACACACTCCTGAACCACACACACTCATGAAACACACACACTCCTGAAATACACACACTCCTGAAACACACTCCGGAAACACACTCGTGTTCGAAACACTCCTGACACACACTCCTGACACACACTCCTGAAACACACTCCTGAACACACTCCTGAAAGACACTCCTGAACCACACACACTCATGAAACACACACACTCCTGAAACACACACACTCCTGAAACACACTCCGGAAACACACTCGTGTTCGAAACACTCCTGACACACACTCCTGACACACACTCCTGAAACACACTCCTGAACACACTCCTGAAAGACACTCCTGAAACACACATGTTCGAAACACTTCTGAAACACACTCCTGAACACACTCCTGAAACACACTCCTGAACACACTCCTGAAACACACTCCTGAAACACACTCATGTTCGAAACACACTCCTGAAACACACTCATGTTCGAAACACACTCCTGAAACACACTCATGTTCGAAACACACTCCTGAACACACTCCTGAAACACACTCCTGAACACACTCCTGAAACACACTCCTGAACACACTCCTGAAACACACTCCTGAACACACTCCTGAAACACACTCCTGAACACACTCCTGAAACACACTCATGTTCGAAACACACTCCTGAAACACACTCCTGAAACACACTCATGTTCGAAACACACTCCTGAAACACACACACTCCTGAAACACACTCCTGAAACACACTCCTGAAACACACGTGTTCGAAACACACTCCTGAAACACACTCCTGAAACACACTCCTGAAACACACTCCTGAACACACTTCTGAAACACACTCCTGAAACACACTCATGTTCGAAACACACTCATGTTCGAAACACACTCCTGAAACACACTCCTGAAACACACTCCTGAACACACTCCTGAAACACACTCATGTTCGAAACACACTCATGTTCGAAACACACTCATGTTCGAAACACACTCCTGAACACACTCCTGAACACACTCCTGAACACACTCCTGAAACACACTCCTGAAACACACTCCTGAAACACACTCCTGAACACACTCCTGAAACACACTCCTGAAACACACTCCTGAAACACACTCCTGAACACACTCCTGAACACACTCCTGAAACACACTCCTGAAACACACTCATGTTCGAAACACACTCCTGAAACACACACACTCCTGAAACACACACACTCCTGAAACACACACACTCCTGAACCACACACACTCATGAAACACACACACTCCTGAAACACACACACTCCTGAAACACACTCGTGTTCGAAACACTCCTGACACACACTCCTGACACACACTCCTGAAACACACTCCTGAACACACTCCTGAAAGACACTCCTGAACCACACACACTCATGAAACACACACACTCCTGAAACACACACACTCCTGAAACACACTCGTGTTCGAAACACTCCTGACACAGACTCCTGACACACACTCCTGACACACACTCCTGAAACACACTCCTGAACACACTCCTGAAAGACACTCCTGACACACACTCCTGACACACACTCCTGAAACACACTCCTGAACACACTCCTGAAAGACACTCCTGAAACACACATGTTCGAAACACTTCTGAAACACACTCCTGAACACACTCCTGAAACACACTCCTGAACACACTCCTGAAACACACTCCTGAACACACTCCTGAAACACACTCCTGAAACACACTCATGTTCGAAACACACTCCTGAAACACACTCATGTTCGAAACACACTCCTGAAACACACTCATGTTCGAAACACACTCCTGAACACACTCCTGAAACACACTCCTGAACACACTCCTGAACACACTCCTGAAACACACTCCTGAACACACTCCTGAAACACACTCCTGAACACACTCCTGAAACACACTCATGTTCGAAACACACTCCTGAAACACACTCCTGAAACACACTCATGTTCGAAACACACTCCTGAAACACACACACTCCTGAAACACACTCCTGAAACACACTCCTGAAACACACTCCTGAACACACTCCTGAAACACACGTGTTCGAAACACACTCCTGAAACACACTCATGTTCGAAACACACTCCTGAAACACACTCCTGAACCACACTCATGTTCGAAACACACTCCTGAAACACACTCCTGAACACACTTCTGAAACACGCTCCTGAAACACACTCATGTTCGAAACACACTCATGTTCGAAACACACTCATGTTCGAAACACTCCTGAAACACACACACTCCTGAAACACACTCATGTTCGAAACACACTCCTGAAACACACACACTCCTGAAACACACACACTCCTGAAACACACTCATGTTCGAAACACACTCCTGAAACACACACACTCCTGAAACACACACACTCCTGAAACACACACACTCCTGAAACACACTCCGGAAACACACTTGTGTTCGAAACACTCCTGACACAGACTCCTGACACACACTCCTGACACACACTCCTGAACACACTCCTGAAACACACTCCTGAAACACACGTGTTCGAAACACTTCTGAAACACACTCCTGAACACACTCCTGAAACACACTCCTGAAACACACTCATGTTCGAAACACACTCCTGAAACACACTCATGTTCGAAACACACTCCTGAAACACACTCATGTTCGAAACACACTCCTGAAACACACTCCTGAACACACTCCTGAAACACACTCCTGAACACACTCCTGAACACACTCCTGAAACACACTCCTGAACACACTCCTGAAACACACTCCTGAACACACTCCTGAAACACACTCCTGAACACACTCCTGAACACACTCCTGAACACACTCCTGAACACACTCCTGAACACACTCCTGAAACACACTCCTGAACACACTCCTGAAACACACTCCTGAAACACACTCATGTTCGAAACACACTCCTGAAACACACTCATGTTCGAAACACACTCATGTTCGAAACACACTCCTGAAACACACTCCTGAACACACTCCTGAAACACACTCCTGAAACACACTCATGTTCGAAACACACTCCTGAAACACACTCCTGAACACACTCCTGAAACACACTCCTGAAACACACTCCTGAAACACACTCATGTTCGAAACACACTCCTGAAACACACTCATGTTCGAAACACACTCCTGAAACACACTCATGTTCGAAACACACTCCTGAAACACACTCCTGAACACACTCCTGAAACACACTCCTGAAACACACTCTTGAAACACACTCCTGAACACACTCCTGAACACACTCCTGAAACACACTCCTGAAACACACTCCTGAACACACTCCTGAACACACTCCTGAACACACTCCTGAACACACTCCTGACACAGACTCCTGAACACACTCCTGAACACACTCCTGAAACACACTCCTGAACACACTCCGGATACACACTCCTGAACACACTCCTGAAACACACTCCTGAAACACACTCCTGAAACACACTCATGTTCGAAACACACTCCTGAAACACGCTCCTGAAACACACTCATGTTCGAAACACACTCCTGAAACACGCTCCTGAAACACACTCATGTTCGAAACACACTCCTGAAACACACTCCTGAAACACACTCCTGAACACACTCCTGAAACACACGTGTTCGAAACACACTCCTGAAACACACTCCTGAAACACACTCATGTTCGAAACACACTCCTGAAACACACTCCTGAACACACTCCTGAAACACACTCCTGAAACACACTCATGTTCGAAACACACTCATGTTCGAAACACACTCCTGAAACACACACACTCCTGAAACACACACACTCCTGAAACACACTCATGTTCGAAACACACTCCTGAAACACACACACTCCTGAAACACACACACTCCTGAAACACACACACTCCTGAAACACACACACTCCTGAAACACACACACTCCTGAAACACACTCCGGAAACACACTTGTGTTCGAAACACTCCTGACACAGACTCCTGACACACACTCCTGAACACACTCCTGAAAGACACTCCTGAAACACACTCGTGTTCAAAACACACTCCTGAAACACACTCCTGAAAACACTCCTGAAAACACTCCTGAAAACACTCCTGAACACACTCGTGTTCAAAACACACTCCTGATACACACTCCTGAAACACACTCCTGAAACACACTCCTGAACACACTCCTGAACACACTCCTGAAACACACTCCTGAACACACTCCTGACCCACACTCCTGAACACACTCCTGAAACACACTCGTGTTCAAAACACACTCCTGAACACACTCCTGAAACACACTCATGTTCGAAACACACTCCTGAAACACACTCCTGAAACACACTCATGTTCGAAACACACTCCTGAAACACACTCCTGAACACACTCCTGAAACACACTCCTGAAACACACTCCTGAAACACACTCCTGAAACACACTCCTGAACA
>NC_136894.1:175000-197500 GCF_949152265.1 Phoxinus phoxinus
CTAGCGTGGGCCCTGAAGCACACACACACACACACACACACACACACACACACACACACGCACGCACACACGCACACACACACGCACACACACACACACACACACACACACACACACACGCACGCACACACGCACGCACACACGCACACACACACGCACACACACACACACACACACACACGCACACACACGCACACACACACACACACACACACACACACACACACGCACACAAACCTTCATTACATCGCTTTTACCAACAGAGAGTGTTCAGGCTTTACAGCAGATCTAGAATAAAGTTATTGTCCAGATAAAGTGAGTTTTGATTGATTCACTTCCGTTGTAAAGATCATTAGTGATTAACTTAGCGGCCGCTGACACAACACCGTTCTAACAGAGAACAGAAACTGTAACGTGTTCTGGACATTCATTCACACACACCAGTGTTCGGTGCCCGAGAACGCAAACTCTGACACCGGGTCTAAGCTGCAGAAGTGTTGAGAAGCGAGATCATCATCGGTCCTGACATGACGCTGCGCGGATCAGAGAACACATGAATGATGCGCACCGTGTTGCCAACCGTCCTGTGTTTGACACATAAAAGTCTTGTTCCTGAACCGATACGGAACGCACTTTGTTCCGTATTTTTGAGAATTCAGTGCAAATCCATGACAGACACACACATAGCTTCTAATATATGTCAGACTCTGAACGAAGACATGTGTAGGCTATGATCAGAGAAGCAGACGGTGTGTGCGGTAGATGCTAATGTCCCTGTGTGTCTATGATCAGCGTCGCGTTAGGGTTAGGGTTAGGGTTAGGGTTAGGGTTAGGGTTAGGGTTGGAACATCATCAGAGAATGCACTTTTCATTGGTCGTTTCCGTCATTGTGAGTCATGTATCGACGATCACGACAAGTGACAACAGCGGGAAATGTAAAAGTGACTAACGTTACCTCCGAGCAGCCGGCGGAGAAGAGCACAAAAAATATAGAGTTGACTGGGAAAATATCTGCACAGTGAGCTTAGTGGAGGGTTACTTGCTTCTGTGAGATTTCCCATGTGCATATACACAGGTGTTGTATTGCTTGAATGCAGTATTTGAGTGCAATATTTTCTTTCCAGTGCAAAACAATAATACATAAAAAAACAGCTAATATATATATATTATATTTTCTTTATTAGCTGTTTTTTTATGTATTATTGTTTTGCACTGGAAAGAACGTTAACTATAATGGAAGTATAATTAGGTTATATAAAGATATTTGCACTACACTTCCTTAAAATGTTGTCGGATTAAATGTCATGTCACCGACCGGAACATTTCAGAAAGTTGGCACCCGACTCACCGGAGTGTCTGTAATGCACTTCCCCGAAGCGAATGTCGTCGAGGCGCTCCCGGATCTCCCCTAGCGCGGCTTTCACGTCCCCGAGCGAGAAGCGCAGCGACACCTCCTCCTCCTCCTCCTCCTCCTCCTCCTCCTGACGCCGCGGCCCGCGGGCCTCCTCGAAGCTCTGCCGGCAGAAGCACACCCTCGGTCAGGCCTGGACTACAGCTGGAGAACCCAACACACGCTGTATGCCTCATGTAGAGGAACAGAGACGGTAAGCGCAGCCTTCTTAACACTAAAGTAATCTTACAGTTATAATATCTGATCAAATATACCGCAGTAGTTTCAATTTTGATATTTTTAGGTCAAACCGTTCTTGTCTGACAGTCATATCATGCAGGTCTACGGTCACTGTCTCAAAGAGCACGCACAGAGAAGTCCAAATTACACAATTCCCCATCGTAAGTACACATTGATGGCCTAAGACACGAAACGAGCGGTTTGTGTGAGAAAGCGAACAGTATTTATATAATTTTTACCTCTTGTAACACAGCCACGTCCAAGTGATCTGAGGGCGCGAGCGCATCCTGGTGTGTGACGTGTGCGCAGACTGGTGCATAGATGTATACACTAGATGTCGCCTTGGCTACGGCAGTTCATTGGAACGAATGTCTTTAATGCGAAATCTAACGCTCGTTTCGTGTCTTAGGCCATCAGTGTGCACTTACGATGGGGAATTGTTTAATTTGGACTCTGTGCGTGCTCTTTGAGACAGTGACCGTAGACCTGCATGATATGACTGTCAGACAAGAACGGTTTGACCTAAAAATATCAAAATTGAAAATACTGCGGAGACAAAGACACCGACATCTTGGATGCCCTTGAGGTAAGCTAGAACATACCAACATTTAATTTCAAAGTGAACTATCCCTTTAAATCAAGACATTTACTGGAGAAGAAGCGAAATGACTGAAGATATTAAGTTTTGTTTTCTGAAAAAGAATAATCAAATGAAGTAAGTTTGTGTAAAACAAGAACTAATATCTGTCAGTGGAATTAGAAAAATAATCTAATTCTAATAATAATCTAATAATAATTTAACCCTTTGATTAAGTTTATTTTTCTGACTCCACTGACACTGACAGATATTAGTTCTTGTTTTAAGGGCAAAATCACTTAACTTTTTTATATCTCGATTAACCTTCTGGTGTTTTTCAGTCACACTTCTCTTGTTCATGCTCAAAAGTGTCAGATTCAGTCAAATGAATGTTATATCTTTTTGTTCAATAATATTTTTTATTTTTTATTTTGAGAGAATTTCATGTTACTAATTAATAATTATGAAAAAGATTTCCCATTGAAAATAATACATTTTGAAAAACATCTGTAATGCTATGGTGTAACTATATAAAGTTTTAAAAGCAGAAGTAAATTCTATAGTTGTGTTTAAACATAAAAACGAATAAATTATTAGGTTGTGGATTTTGATCTACTACTTTTTGTCAAAGTTTAGATATTGTTAGTTTGAAACGTTGATTTGATGTCACTCTGCGGATGGGTTAGGGTTAGGGTTAGGGTTAGGGTTGTGTCCGGTCGGGACCGGTCGGGTTAGGGTTAGGGTTTTGACCGGTCGGGACCGGTCGGGTTAGGGTTAGGGTTAGGGTTGTGTCCGGTTGGGTTAGGGTTAGGGTTAGGGTTAGGGCTGTGTCCGGTCGGGACCGGTCGGGTCTGCACCTGCAGGAAGCCGATGTGGTCGTCGGACACGGCCTGAGCCTCCAGTCGAGCCCTGCGCTCCTGCAGCTCATCTAACTTCCCCTCCAGCGCGGACACGATGCTCTGCCCTCGGCCAATCACAGCCTCTCTCCTCTGCTCGACTCCGCCCACCAGCTCCGCCCGGATGCGATGCACGGAGTGTGTGACGTCAGACAGAAGCTGCTCGAGCTCCGCCAGCTCGGCTTGAGAGTAGCTCTGAAACACACACACACACACACACATCAGATGAGTGAATCCGAGTAGCTCTGAAACACACACACACACACACACACACACACACACACACACACACACACACACACACACACACACACATCAGAGTGAATCTGAGTAGCTCTGAAACACACACACACACAACACACACACACACACTGTGTGGTGTGGTGTGTTGTTTGTGGTGTGGTGTGTTGTGGTGTGTTGTGTGTTGTGTTGTTGACTGGAGTTCTGGAGTGTGTGTTGTGTTGTGGTGTGTTGTGTGTTGTGTGTCTGCAGTGTGTGGTGTGTTGTGTGTCTGCAGTGTGTGGTGTGTTGTGTGTGTTGTGTTGTTGACTGGAGTTCTGGAGTGTGTGGTGTGTTGTGTGTCTGCAGTGTGTGGTGTGTTGTGTGTCTGCAGTGTGTGGTGTGTTGTGTGTTGTGTTGTTGACTGGAGTTCTGGAGTGTGTGGTGTGTTGTGTTGTGGTGTGTTGTGTGTTGTGTGTCTGCAGTGTGTGGTGTGTTGTGTGTCTGCAGTGTGTGGTGTGTTGTGTGTGTTGTGTTGTTGACTGGAGTTCTGGAGTTAGGTGTGTTGTGTGTCTGCAGTGTGTGGTGTGTTGTGTGTCTGCAGTGTGTGTTGTGTGTGTGTGTTGTGTGTGTGTTGTGTTGTTGACTGGAGTTCTGGAGTTAGGTGTGTTGTGTGTCTGCGGTGTGTGGTGTGTTGTGTGTCTGCAGTGTGTGTTGTGTGTGTGTGTTGTGTGTGTGTTGTGTTGTTGACTGGAGTTCTGGATTGTGGTGTGTTGTGTGTCTGCAGTGTGTGGTGTGTTGTGTGTCTGCAGTGTGTGGTGTGTTGTGTGTCTGCAGTGTGTGGTGTGTTGTGTGTCTGCAGTGTGTGGTGTGTTGTGTTGTTGACTGGAGTTCTGGAGTGTGTGGTGTGTTGTGTTGTGGTGTGTTGTGTGTTGTGTGTCTGCAGTGTGTGGTGTGTTGTGTGTCTGCAGTGTGTGGTGTGTTGTGTGTGTTGTGTTGTTGACTGGAGTTCTGGAGTGTGGTGTGTTGTGTGTCTGCAGTGTGTTGTGTGTGGTGTGTTGTGTGTGTGTGTTGTGTGTGTGTTGTGTGTGTGTTGTGTTGTTGACTGGAGTTCTGGAGTTAGGTGTGTTGTGTGTCTGCAGTGTGTGGTGTGTTGTGTGTCTGCAGTGTGTGGTGTGTTGTGTGTCTGCAGTGTGTGGTGTGTTGTGTGTCTGCAGTGTGTGGTGTGTTGTGTGTGGTGTGTTGTGTGTGTGTGTTGTGTTGTTGACTGTAGTTCTGGATTGTGGTGTGTTGTGTGTCTGCAGTGTGTGGTGTGTTGTGTGTCTGCAGTGTGTGTTGTGTTGTGTGTGTGTGTGCTGTTGACTGGAGTTCTGGAGTGTGGTGTGTTGTGTGTCTGCAGTGTGTGTTGTGTGTGTGTGTTGTGTTGTGTGTGTGTGTGTGTGTGTGTGTGTGTGTGTGTTGTGTTGTTGACTGGAGTTCTGGAGTTAGGTGTGTTGTGTGTCTGCAGTGTGTGGTGTGTTGTGTGTCTGCAGTGTGTTGTGTGTGGTGTGTTGTGTTGTGTGTGTGTGTGCTGTTGACTGGAGTTCTGGAGTGTGGTGTGTTGTGTGTCTGCAGTGTGTTGTGTGTGGTGTGTTGTGTGTTGTGTGTGGTGTGTTGTGTGTGTGTGTGTGTGCTGTTGACTGGAGTTCTGGAGTGTGGTGTGTTGTGTGTCTGCAGTGTGTGGTGTGTGGTGTGTTGTGTGTGGTGTGTTGTGTGTGTGTGTTGTGTTGTTGACTGGAGTTCTGGAGTTAGGTGTGTTGTGTGTCTGCAAGTGTGTGGTGTGTTGTGTGTCTGCAGTGTGTGGTGTGTTGTGTGTTGTGTGTGGTGTGTTGTGTGTGTGTGTTGTGTTGTTGACTGGAGTTCTGGATTGTGGTGTGTTGTGTGTCTGCAGTGTGTGGTGTGTTGTGTGTCTGCAGTGTGTGGTGTGTTGTGTGTCTGCAGTGTGTGGTGTGTTGTGTGTTGTGTTGTTGACTGGAGTTCTGGAGTGTGTGGTGTGTTGTGTTGTGGTGTGTTGTGTGTTGTGTGTCTGCAGTGTGTGGTGTGTTGTGTGTCTGCAGTGTGTGGTGTGTTGTGTGTGTTGTGTTGTTGACTGGAGTTCTGGAGTGTGGTGTGTTGTGTGTCTGCAGTGTGTTGTGTGTGGTGTGGTGTGTTGTGTGTGTGTGTGTGTGTTGTGTGTGTGTTGTGTGTGTGTTGTGTGTGTGTTGTGTTGTTGACTGGAGTTCTGGAGTTAGGTGTGTTGTGTGTCTGCAGTGTGTGGTGTGTTGTGTGTCTGCAGTGTGGTGTGTTGTGTGTGGTGTGTTGTGTGTGTGTGTTGTGTTGTTGACTGTAGTTCTGGATTGTGGTGTGTTGTGTGTCTGCAGTGTGTGTTGTGTTGTGTGTGTGTGTGCTGTTGACTGGAGTTCTGGAGTGTGGTGTGTTGTGTGTCTGCAGTGTGTGTTGTGTGTGTGTGTTGTGTTGTGTGTGTGTGTGTGTGTGTGTGTGTGTTGTGTTGTTGACTGGAGTTCTGGAGTTAGGTGTGTTGTGTGTCTGCAGTGTGTGGTGTGTTGTGTGTCTGCAGTGTGGTGTGTTGTGTGTGGTGTGTTGTGTGTGTGTGTTGTGTTGTTGACTGTAGTTCTGGATTGTGGTGTGTTGTGTGTCTGCAGTGTGTGTTGTGTTGTGTGTGTGTGTGTTGTTGACTGGAGTTCTGGAGTTAGGTGTGTTGTGTGTCTGCAGTGTGTGGTGTGTTGTGTGTCTGCAGTGTGTTGTGTGTGGTGTGTTGTGTTGTGTGTGTGTGTGCTGTTGACTGGAGTTCTGGAGTGTGGTGTGTTGTGTGTCTGCAGTGTGTTGTGTGTGGTGTGTTGTGTGTTGTGTGTGGTGTGTTGTGTGTGTGTGTGTGCTGTTGACTGGAGTTCTGGAGTGTGGTGTGTTGTGTGTCTGCAGTGTGTGGTGTGTGGTGTGTTGTGTGTGGTGTGTTGTGTGTGTGTGTGTTGTGTTGTTGACTGGAGTTCTGGAGTTAGGTGTGTTGTGTGTCTGCAGTGTGTGGTGTGTTGTGTGTTGTGTGTCTGCAGTGTGTGGTGTGTTGTGTGTGGTGTGTTGTGTGTGTTGTGTTGTGTGTGTGTGTTGTGTTGTTGACTGGAGTTCTGGAGTTAGGTGTGTTGTGTGTCTGCAGTGTGTGGTGTGTTGTGTGTCTGCAGTGTGTGTTGTGTGTGTGTGTGTGCTGTTGACTGGAGTTCTGGAGTGTGGTGTGTTGTGTGTCTGCAGTGTGTTGTGTGTGGTGTGTTGTGTGTTGTGTGTGGTGTGTTGTGTTGTGTGTGTGTGTGCTGTTGACTGGAGTTCTGGAGTGTGGTGTGTTGTGTGTCTGCAGTGTGTGGTGTGTTGTGTGTCTGCAGTGTGGTGTGTTGTGTGTGGTGTGTTGTGTGTGTGTGTTGTGTTGTTGACTGTAGTTCTGGATTGTGGTGTGTTGTGTGTCTGCAGTGTGTGTTGTGTTGTGTGTGTGTGTGTTGTTGACTGGAGTTCTGGAGTTAGGTGTGTTGTGTGTCTGCAGTGTGTGGTGTGTTGTGTGTCTGCAGTGTGTTGTGTGTGGTGTGTTGTGTTGTGTGTGTGTGTGCTGTTGACTGGAGTTCTGGAGTGTGGTGTGTTGTGTGTCTGCAGTGTGTTGTGTGTGGTGTGTTGTGTGTTGTGTGTGGTGTGTTGTGTGTGTGTGTGTGCTGTTGACTGGAGTTCTGGAGTGTGGTGTGTTGTGTGTCTGCAGTGTGTGGTGTGTGGTGTGTTGTGTGTGGTGTGTTGTGTGTGTGTGTGTTGTGTTGTTGACTGGAGTTCTGGAGTTAGGTGTGTTGTGTGTCTGCAGTGTGTGGTGTGTTGTGTGTTGTGTGTCTGCAGTGTGTGGTGTGTTGTGTGTGGTGTGTTGTGTGTGTTGTGTTGTGTGTGTGTGTTGTGTTGTTGACTGGAGTTCTGGAGTTAGGTGTGTTGTGTGTCTGCAGTGTGTGGTGTGTTGTGTGTCTGCAGTGTGTGTTGTGTGTGTGTGTGTGCTGTTGACTGGAGTTCTGGAGTGTGGTGTGTTGTGTGTCTGCAGTGTGTTGTGTGTGGTGTGTTGTGTGTTGTGTGTGGTGTGTTGTGTTGTGTGTGTGTGTGCTGTTGACTGGAGTTCTGGAGTGTGGTGTGTTGTGTGTCTGCAGTGTGTGGTGTGTTGTGTGTGTTGTGTGTGTGTGTGTTGTTGACTGGAGTTCTGGAGTTAGGTGTGTTGTGTGTCTGCAGTGTGTTGTGTGTTGTGTTGTGTGTGTGTGTGCTGTTGACTGGAGTTCTGGAGTGTGGTGTGTTGTGTGTCTGCAGTGTGTGGTGTGTTGTGTGTGTGTGTGTTGTGTGTGTGTGTGTTGTTGACTGGAGTGCACCTGCAGGTGGTGTAGTTTGTTCTTCATCTCCGTCAGCTGAGCCTTTCTGCGGTCGATACTCGTCTGAAGCTCCAGCTCTGCTTTACCCAGGAGTCTCTGCGGAGAGAACACACTCCTCTTCAGAACGCAGGTCTTTAACCGATGACGCAAGTTAGGTCATGTGACCAGTATTGCACCAATAGATGTTCATGTTGATAGCGGTATTGTGCTGTTCACTTTCACACAGTGGCTAACTTATTACTTCACACACTCTTCATATCACAGTCCTGCACAGATGACAGATCCACTCACATCAGTCCTGCGGTAACACACCAGAACAGTGTTAGCGTTTTAGACCCAACATGTTACGCTTGCGCAGTGAAGGTGAAGTTTGTGTTTTACAAAAAACGCTAGTGTGGATGGAGAGCGTTTTTAAGTGAGAACACAGTTTTCCAGTGTATCCGGAGTCATGTAGGCGGAGGCTAATGCTGTTTACACGGAGACCGTTTACAAAAACTGGCACTTTAAACCCTGTTCTCAAAAGTTTGCGTTTTCAAGCACCCACGATGCCGTTGTCGTGTAAACAGCCGTAAGCATCACATGTTTGGTGTCTGTGAGTGTGTCCAGTCATCTTCATTTATACAGCGCTTTAACAGTGTGGACTGTTTCAAAGCTGCTTTACAGAGATAAACGTATAATGTAAGGTAACAGATTGTTTGTCTTTATAGCGGTTCTTGAATAAATTTTATTTTAAAATAAAAAATTATTTTCCAGCTAAAGTTAGTTTTGATTGATTGACTTCCGTCGAAAGGATCATTAGTTATTAAATTAGGGGCCGCTAAGACGACAGCGTTCTCTCTACACAGACTTTACACTGAACCTGTGAGAAACACTGGCGCTCACGTGCGCATCAAGAATTATTCTATAGTTATGTGCGTTTGAATATATGTGCGCATGTTTGTAATTCCCTGCAAACCAAGCCTAAAACTACTTGTCTTAAATTTTGATACAGAATTTAATGTTTTCACTTCGGGTTAGATACGCGAGCCGATCCCCACAGCGCTTCATCTGTAGAGGTGAGTGTGTGTGAGGAGCAGCACCTGCTTGCTGGCGCGCTCCGTCTGCACGGAGACGGTGGTGTGTGTGCGGTGCTCCTCCAGCACACAGATGGCACACACACACTTCTGGTCGGTGCGGCAGTAGACCTCGAGCAGGCGGCCGTGTTCGGGGCAGGTCCGGCCCCTGAGGGCCTCCAGCGGGTCCAGGAGCCGGTGTGAGGAGTAGAAGAGTGTGTTCTGGTGCGGGAGCAGGTGCAGCTCGCAGTAAGAGGCGGTGCAGGTGATGCAGGAGCGCACGGCGGGTCTCTTCACGCCGCTGCACACGTCACACAGGACCAGCTCTCCGGGACCGGCTCCGGGTGTAGCGCCTCCGGGACCGGCTCCGGGTGTAGCGCCTCCGGGACCGGCTCCGGCAGAGACTCTGGCTTCGGGAGGCCCGCCGTACCGCATCTCTTTATACTTCTGTGTGATGTGTGCGAGCACACGGTTGATGCTGAGCTCGGGCCGCTCCTGGAACTCGCGCTTGCACAGCGGGCAGCAGAACACCGAGCCGGCGCCGGCGCCCGAGGCCCAGTAGCCCCCGATGCAGGCCCGGCAGAAGTTGTGTCCGCAGGGAGTGGAGACCGGCTGGAGGAAGAGATCCAGACAGATGGAGCAGCTCAGATCCTGCTCAGAGGAGACATCGCCCTCCATCTGATGATCCTGCACACACACACACACACAGATACACACACACACAGATACACACACACACACAGACACACACACACACACAGATACAGATACACACAGACACACACACAGACACACAGATACACACAAACACACAGACACACACACACACAGATACAAATACACACACACACAGATACAAATACACACACACACAGACACAGATACACACAGACAGATACACACACACACAGACACAGATACACACAGACAGATACACAGATACACACATACACACACAGACACACACATACACACACAGACACACACACAGACACACACACACACACACACCAAGATTAGCCAGCTGACAGCACATATACAACACTTCAGGGAGGAAGGACACACTCATTTATCCACCGTCAGCAACTCAGTTTATTACCAATCAGCAAGAAACTTCACATTGTGAATAAACCAATAGTAAAAACTCATTTGGACTGAAGTCATCAACTGAAGTGAGTTTGGGCTTAAAACAAGAACTAATATCTGTCAGTGGAGCCATAAAAAAAGTTCTCTGTGAATGAAGTTTAATTTTGTTCTTGGGAAAATTAATTAATTATGTAATCTCCTGTTACTGTAATCTCTGTTACTGTAATCTCCTGTTACTGTAATCTCCTGTTACTGTAATCTCTGTTACTGTAATCTCCTGTTACTGTAATCTCTGTTACTGTAATCTCCTGTTACTGTAATCTCCTGTTACTGTAATCTCTGTTACTGTAATCTCCTGTTACTGTAATCTCTGTTACTGTAATCTCCTGTTACTGTAATCTCTGTTACTGTAATCTCTGTTACTGTAATCTCTGTTACTGTAATCTCTGTTACTGTAATCTCCTGTTACTGTAATCTCCTGTTACTGTAATCTCTGTTACTGTAATCTCCTGTTACTGTAATCTCCTGTTACTGTAATCTCCTGTTACTGTAATCTCCTGTTACTGTAATCTCCTGTTACTGTAATCTCTGTTACTGTAATCTCCTGTTACTGTAATCTCTGTTACTGTAATCTCCTGTTACTGTAATCTCTGTTACTGTAATCTCTGTTACTGTAATCTCTGTTACTGTAATCTCTGTTACTGTAATCTCCTGTTACTGTAATCTCCTGTTACTGTAATCTCTGTTACTGTAATCTCCTGTTACTGTAATCTCCTGTTACTGTAATCTCCTGTTACTGTAATCTCCTGTTACTGTAATCTCCTGTTACTGTAATCTCCTGTTACTGTAATCTCTGTTACTGTAATCTCCTGTTACTGTAATCTCTGTTACTGTAATCTCCTGTTACTGTAATCTCCTGTTACTGTAATCTCTGTTACTGTAATCTCTGTTACTGTAATCTCCTGTTACTGTAATCTCCTGTTACTGTAATCTCCTGTTACTGTAATCTCCTGTTACTGTAATCTCCTGTTACTGTAATCTCTGTTACTGTAATCTCCTGTTACTGTAATCTCCTGTTACTGTAATCTCCTGTTACTGTAATCTCCTGTTACTGTAATCTCCTGTTACTGTAATCTCCTGTTACTGTAATCTCCTGTTACTGTAATCTCCTGTTACTGTAATCTTTGGTCACTGTAATCTCCTGTTACTGTAATCTCCTGTTACTGTAATCTTTGGTTACTGTAATCTCTGTTACTGTGATCTCTGTTACTGTAATCTCCTGTTACTGTAATCTTTGGTTACTGTAATCTCCTGTTACTGTAATCTCCTGTTACTGTAATCTTTGGTTACTGTAATCTCTGTTACTGTAATCTCCTGTTACTGTAATCTTTGGTTACTGTAATCTCTGTTACTGTGATCTCTGTTACTGTAATCTTTGGTTACTGTAATCTCATGTTACTGTAATCTTCTGTTAATCTTTGATTACTGTAATCTCTGTTACTGTAATCTTTGGTTACTGTAATCTCTGTTACTGTAATCTCCTGTTACTGTAATCTTTGGTTACTGTAATCTCCTGTTACTGTAATCTTTGGTTACTGTAATCTCTGTTACTGTGATCTCTGTTACTGTAATCTTTGGTTACTGTAATCTCATGTTACTGTAATCTCCTGTTACTGTAATCTCATGTTACTGTAATCTCTGTTACTGTAATCTCTGTTACTGTAATCTCTGTTACTGTAATCTCTGTTACTGTAATCTCTGTTACTGTAATCTTCTGTTACTGTAATCTTCTGTTAATCTTTGATTACTGTAATCTCTGTTACTGTATTCTTTGGTTACTGTAATCTCTGTTACTGTAATCTCCTGTTACTGTAATCTTTGGTTACTGTAATCTCTGTTACTGTGATCTCTGTTACTGTAATCTTTGGTTACTGTAATCTCTGTTACTGTAATCTCTGTTACTGTGATCTCTGTTACTGTAATCTTTGGTTACTGTAATCTCATGTTACTGTAATCTCCTGTTACTGTAATCTCATGTTACTGTAATCTCTGTTACTGTAATCTCTGTTACTGTAATCTCTGTTACTGTAATCTCTGTTACTGTAATCTTCTGTTACTGTAATCTTCTGTTAATCTTTGATTACTGTAATCTCTGTTACTGTATTCTTTGGTTACTGTAATCTCTGTTACTGTAATCTCCTGTTACTGTAATCTTTGGTTACTGTAATCTCTGTTACTGTGATCTCTGTTACTGTACTCTTTGGTTACTGTAATCTCTGTTACTGTAATCTCTGTTACTGTAATCTTTGGTTACTGTGATCTCCTGTTACTGTAATCTCTGTTACTGTAATCTTTGGTCACTGTAATCTCTGTTACTGTGATCTCTGTTACTGTAATCTTTGGTTACTGTAATCTCCTGTTACTGTGATCTCTGTTACTGTAATCTTTGGTTACTGTAATCTCATGTTACTGTAATCTCCTGTTACTGTAATCTCATGTTACTGTAATCTCTGTTACTGTAATCTCTGTTACTGTAATCTCTGTTACTGTAATCTCTGTTACTGTAATCTTCTGTTAATCTTTGATTACTGTAATCTCTGTTACTGTATTCTTTGGTTACTGTAATCTCTGTTACTGTAATCTCCTGTTACTGTAATCTTTGGTTACTGTAATCTCTGTTACTGTGATCTCTGTTTCTGTAATCTTTGGTTACTGTAATCTCATGTTACTGTAATCTCATGTTACTGTAATCTCTGTTACTGTAATCTCTGTTACTGTAATCTCTGTTACTGTAATCTCTGTTACTGTAATATTTGGTTACTGTGATCTCCTGTTACTGTAATCTCTGTTACTGTAATCTTTGGTCACTGTAATCTCTGTTACTGTGATCTCTGTTACTGTAATCTTTGGTTACTGTAATCTCCTGTTACTGTAATCTTTGGTTACTGTAATCTCTGTTACTGTGATCTCTGTTACTGTAATCTTTGGTTACTGTTATCTCTGTTACTGTAATCTCTGTTACTGTAATCTCATGTTACTGTAATCTCTGTTACTGTAATCTCTGTTACTGTAATCTCTGTTACTGTAATCTCTGTTACTGTAATCTTTGGTTACTGTGATCTCCTGTTACTGTAATCTCTGTTACTGTAATCTTTGGTCACTGTAATCTCTGTTACTGTGATCTCTGTTACTGTAATCTCTGTTACTGTAATCTCATGTTACTGTAATCTTTGGTTACTGTAACCTCCTGTTACTGTAATCTCCTGTTACTGTAATCTCCTGTTACTGTGATCTCTGTTACTGTAATCTTTGGTTACTGTAATCTCATGTTACTGTAATATTTGGTTACTGTAATCTCCTGTTACTGTAATCTCCTGTTACTGTAATCTCCTGTTACTGTAATCTTTGGTTACTGTAATCTCTGTTACTGTGATCTCTGTTACTGTAATCTTTGGTTACTGTAATCTCATGTTACTGTAATCTTTGGTTACTGTAATCTCCTGTTACTGTAATCTCCTGTTACTGCAATCTCCTGTTACTGTAATCTTTGGTTACTGTAATCTCCTGTTACTGTAATCTCTGTTACTGTAATCTCCTGTTACTGTAATCTCCTGTTACTGTAATCTCTGTTACTGTAATCTCCTGTTACTGTAATCTTTGGTTACTGTAATCTCTGTTACTGTAATCTCCCGTTACTGTAATCTCCTGTTACTGTAATCTTTGGTTACTGTAATCTCTGTTACTGTAATCTCCCGTTACTGTAATCTCCTGTTACTGTGATCTCCTGTTACTGTGATCTCCTGTGATCTCTGTAAAGCTGCTGTGAAACTCTATATTCATACAAATGAAGGTGACTTGACCACTTTATAATTCTATGAGCAGGAACCAGACTAAACCAGCAGGAACCAGACTAAACCAGCAGGAACCAGTATGGAAACGGTAAGCTGGTCTTTTCAGCAGGAGTGTCTGCTTATAAATGCGTAATCATCATAAATTAGATGTGCACATATCTCAGAACAAAGGTCATCCGCACAAACATTTTGTAAAATGCTGAAAGTCAGGTTGAACAATGTCTGGATGAGCTTTAGTGAGGTTGCATAATTATTGTTGCAACATACAGCACATAAAAGGCATTTCATGTCATTTCATATAATAATTGCGTTGCATCCTCAAAGGTCCAGTTTGTAATATGCAGTCAGTTAGCAGGTTTAGTTTTAAAGACAGCCGGTGTGTGTCAGCGCAGAACGGCTCTGATGATGAAGTGTGTTTTATCCTGAGCTCTTCATTCTGTCCAAACCAAACTCTCGCGTGGATGATTGACAGCAGGTTATTACAGTACAGCTGAATATCAGACGCTTCATGAACTGATTTAACATGAACTGGATTCAGCAGAGAACTGTGATCATGATTTGATTTAAACTTGTGTAACACCAGCTTTCAACAACAGAACACGAGTTTCTTTATTATGAGAATACAGTCAAGCATGTAATCACTCACCGTTGCTGAATGTGTTTCTGACTCGCTTCTGTTGTGGTTGTCCAGTGAGTGTGTTCTCAGCGTCCAGTCAGTGTGTTCTCAGCGTCCAGTGAGTGTGTTCTCAGCGTCCAGTCAGTGTGTTCTCAGCGTCCAGTGAGTGTGTTCTCAGCGTCCAGTGAGTGTGTTCTCAGCGTCCAGTGAGTGTGTTCTCAGCGTCCAGTGAGTGTGTTCTCAGCGTGTGTGTTCTCAGCGTCCAGTGAGTGTTCTCAGCGTCCAGTGAGTGTGTTCTCAGCGTGTGTGTTCTCAGCGTCCAGTGAGTGTGTTCTCAGCGTGTGTGTTCTCAGCGTCCAGTGAGTGTGTTCTCAGCGTGTGTGTTCTCAGCGTGTGTGTTCTCAGCGTCCAGTGAGTGTGTTCTCAGCGTGTGTGTTCTCAGCGTCCAGTGAGTGTGTTCTCATCGTGTGTGTTCTCAGCGTGTGTTCTCAGCGTCCAGTGAGTGTGTTCTCAGCGTGGGTTTTCTCAGTGAGTGTGTTCTCAGTGTGTGTTCAGTGTGTGTGTTCTCAGTGTGTGTGTTCAGTGAGTGTGTTCTCAGCGTCCAGTGAGTGTGTTCTCAGCGTTCAGTGTGTGTGTTCTCAGTGTGTGTGTTCAGTGAGTGTGTTCTCAGCGTCCAGTGAGTGTGTTCTCAGCGTCCAGTGAGTGTGTTCTCAGCGTCTGCTCGCGGTGCTGTGAGTTTGTCCCGATAAACGTGTTTCCTTTGAAATGAAAGCCGTCAAGTGAGTCTGACAGGCTGAACTAGTGTGTGTGTGTGTGTGTGTGTGTGTGTGTGTGTGTGTGTGTGTGTGTGTGTGTGTGTGTGTGTGTGTGTGTGTGTGTGTGTGTGTGTGAGAGACAGAGAAGACACGAGAGAAACTGATGTTTAAATGCCTTCCAGCAGAGGCGGAGAAGGAAAATACAACACAGCTGATAAGGATGAATTAAATATTCTGGAAGATATCAATCTACAGTCCGACTGGTGATGCAGTCTGGATCATAATTACAGAACTGAGTCTGGATCATAATTACAGAACTGAGTCTGGATCATAATTACAGAACTGAGTCTGGATCATAATTACAGAACTGAGTCTGGATCATAATTACAGAACTGAGTCTGGATCATAATTACAGAACTGAGTCTGGATCATAATTACAGAACTGAGTCTGGATCATAATTACAGAACTGAGTCTGGATCATAATTACAGAACTGAGTCTGGATCATAATTACAGAACTGAGTCTGGATCATAATTACAGAACTGAGTCTGGAACATAATGGTAGGAAGACTGTTCCAGAGTTTTGGTGCTAAATAGGAAAAGGATCTACCACCGGCAGTCGATTCTGATATTCTAGCTATTATTAACTGGCCGGAGTTTTGAGATGGCAGTAGACGGAGATAAACCATTTAGTGCTTTGTAAGTGATCAGCAATATTTAAAAATGTATACGATGTTTAATAGGCAGCCAATGCAGTGTTGACAGAACGGGGCTAATATGGTCATACTTCCTGGTTCTGGTAAGAACTCGAGCGGCTGCGTTTTGGACTAGCTGTAGTTTGTTTGTTAAAGGAGAACTCCGGTGCAAAATGAACCTTTGGTCTAATTACACATTGTTACCTAGTCAACCGTTATCTGAGATTTGTTTTCATGATTATCGAATGTAAATAGTTTTATCTCTAAAAACAGTTTAGCCTATAACGCTAGTATAACGCTAGTATATGGGGCGTGGAGTAATGACAAATAAAAATCGCTTGTTAATACCACTAACAAGGCTCAAAATAGCCCCACACTAACACGGTAGCATAATGAAGGTCCCTACCTTCAAACCGAAGCATTGAGAACTTTGACAGTGTCCAGACAGTTTAATAAGAAGATATTTTATACATACAGTCAACTTCACGTATACAAGCAGAATCCATCTTGGAAAAACAGTCTCTATCAGTCGATCTACGAACCACCGATCCAAATGCGCTGAACTGTGTAGAATCTCATATGGTCCAGCGCATTTGGATCGGTGGTTCGTAGATCGATTGATAGAGACTGTTTTTCCAAGATGGATTCTGCTTGTATACGTGAAGTTGACTGTATGTATAAAATATCTTCTTATTAAACTGTTTGGACACTGTCAAAGTTCTCAATGCTTCGGTTTGCATGTAGGGACCCTCATTATGCTACCGTGTTAGTGTGGGGCTATTTTGAGCCTTGTTAGTGGTATTAACTAGCAATTTTTATTTGTCATTACTCCATGCCCCATATACTAGCGTTATACTAGCGTTATAGGCTAAACTGTTTTTAGAGATAAAACTATTTACATTCGATAATCATGAAAACAAATCTCAGATAACGGTTGACTAGGTAACAATGTGTAATTAGACCAAAGGTTCATTTTGCACCGGAGTTCTCCTTTAAGCGTGCAGGGCAACCACCCAGTAGAGCATTACAATAATCTAGCCTTGAGCTCATGAACGCATGAACTAATTGTTATGTACAAAGCGTTGTTACTTTAATACATAAGTAATGGGTGGAGACATGTGATGATGACGAAAGCGATGTGCTGAGGAGAATATACAACTGTAATGTGAGCATTAAAATGATGCAAGTTCTTTCGTTCTTGAATTTATGTTTTCTGACTCTTCTTTAGTGTCCTCTGTCTTTCTAAAAGGGTAAGACACAACACTAATTGTTCTGCATTTTTCATTGAGAGCATATGGCGTAATTTAGATATATTTAAACATTTTAAGATGAAAAACTGCGGTTTCAAATGAAAGATTGGTATCAAAGAGCACACACACACACACTCACACACACACACACACACACACACACACACGCCTACGCCTACGCCTATTTCCTAATGGTAGCATGAACAGCAGCGGTCCTAGTACTGAGCCTTGTGGTACGTCATACTGAACTTGTGATTGATAAGACATCTCTTCATTTACTGCTACAAACTGATAACGGTCAGATAAGTATGATTTAAACCATGCTAGTGCAATTCCACTAATGCCAACATAATGTTCGAGTCGATTTAAAAGGATGTTGTGGTCAATGGTGTCAAATGCAGCACTAAGATCCAGTAATACTAATAGAGAGACACAACCACGATCGGATGATAAGAGCAAATCATTTGTGACTCTAACGAGAGCTGTCTCGGTACTATGGTACGGTCTAAATCCGGACTGAAAATCCTCAGATATCATTTCTTTCAAGAAAGGAACACAGTTGTGAGGATACTGCTTTTTCTAATATCTTTGACAGAAATGGCAGATTAGAGATCGGCCTGTAATTGACTAGTTTTGTAGGATCAAGTTGCTGTTTTTTAACAAGCGGTTTAATCATAGCTAGCTTAAAGGTTTTTGGTACGTATCCTAGAGACAAAGATGAATGAATGATATTAAGAAGAGGATCTATGACATCTGGAAGCATCTCTTTCAGCAGCTTAGTCGGTATAGGGTCTAACATACACGTTGTCGATTTAGATGATCTGACGAGTTTGCAAAATTCTTCCTCTCCTATAGCAACGAATGAATCAAATTTTCCCTCAGGGAGACTACAATGCACTTCCTGATGCGATACTGTATTAGACGGTTGCATAGTTATAATTTTGTCCCTGATATTATCGATCTTATAAGTGAAGAAGTTCATAAAGTCATTACTGCTGTGTTGCTTGGAAACTTCTGGGCTTGAAGCTTTCTTTTTCGTTAGTTTAGCCACTGTTTCAAATAAATACCTAGGATTATGTTTATTTTCTTCTAATAGGGTTGAAAAATAAGCAGATCTAGCAGCTTTTAAAGCCTCTCTGTAAGCAATCGAGCTCTCCTTCCATGAGATGCGAAACACCCATAGACTGTAAAAAAATATGGACGTAGTGTCCGTGACGTCACCCGTAGGTTTCTGAAGAGCATTTTTGAAGCCTAAAGTGGGCGGAGCCGGCCGTCGCCATCTTGGCCTCGCGTCACCGCTCGTCACTCCCGGATAACAGAATATGGGCAAAGAGGCGGAGCTGAGGAGCCTGGCTATCTGAAACCACGCCCACCTAGCGCGACGTTATGGAGTTAGCAGGCTTGGGAGCTAATGCTATATGCTACTCACAGTACCAAGTCTGCGACTGCACAGGGGCTCGCGCTAAAGTGACACTGACAGTTGATGATTAAAATCAGAATGGCAATTAAAAGGTCCTGTTTTTGCCCTTCGAAATATTGTAATAGTTAAAAGACATAGCTACAAGTGAGACTGTGTATCGCGATTCTGTGCAGCTAAGTTATTCTGCTTGTTGAAAATGTATTATGCAGTAACTTTACAATATTAGGCTACTCTCTGAGAGTGTGTGACCGTGATTATGTGCATACATGTCAGTCACTCAATTTATTACAGTCTATGGTCCGTCAGCGCGGCATCGCTCGTCAAGTTCGTAGAGCTTTATTATTCAGTCCATTTTAAATTCTGATTTTGGCCGCATCTCGATTCTCAAATGGGTCAAAAAATAGATATATTACCTGTGAAGTTCAAGTAACGTTAAATGCGCTAGAAATACGCGCTCATTCAAGGATGTGCATTTATTGCATGGACGGAGAAAGCACAGACACCTGCAGGATTTCATCTGACGGTACATAAGCATGATGTTATAATCTGTCCCAGAGCAACGGCACCGCAGAACGAGTGTAGCCTTTATATCTATAGACGCTTTTAAATCTGAAAACTCCAAAAAGCAACGAAATTGTCAGACATCACATCCATTAGTGCATGATCACAGAGGAGAACGACTGGAATACAGCGCTGGCTGTTCTCTCGAACGACACTCGACGAAAAACGGCGGAATCCAAAGCCGTGGGCGAGGTAATGGGCCACGGGTGTATTAAATTATATGAAATAATCCCGAATAAAAGCACAAACACGGCAGAGATGGCAAATTCAGCAGCTGGAATTTGCTGAAGTGAAGTGACTGCTAACCGGCTAGCATTTACATCAGCGGGAATCCACCTGTCACTCAAAAGTGGACACACCCTTAATTTAGCAGAACTTTAAATATTAATCAACTACACGGGCGAGTTATAAAAAAATGCACCCCCCTCACAGTTGTTATGAAGGGCAAAGTTAGCTTTATAGACCAAAGCCACAGAGAGAACCAGGCTGTAAACATGTTTTGTTCTGCTGTAAAGTTGGGCATTTTAACATGCGGGAGATACAGATTTGACTCCCTTCTGCAGCCAGCCTCAAGCGGCCAGTCGATGAATTGCCGTTTAATTCACTTCCGTGTTGGTTTCAAGAGAGAGATGGGGAGGTTGCCGCTTGGAAACACCTCTAATCTTGTTTTCTTCCAGTTGCGCTCCATTTTTCTGGAGTAAACCATGATGTCATTATCCAACTCAGTTCAGTTCTCATATAATGATGCCAATGCAGGAAAATCAATAATATTGTGGAATATTAAATGTCCAAAACTAAGCAAGCCAAAAGCAACAGGAACCAGAACTCCATCAGTGACAGAATGGAGAAACCAGGCTCCATTCCCAACTATTTAAAGTCTCATACGGAGTGTCAACTCAAACATGGACCAGTTCTCACATAAGAGACATGAAAAGAAATACAATTGAATAAAAATGGCATGAGAAACCCAATTTCCTTTAAAAAAAAACAACAGTATATTAAAGTCCGCGTGAACCGGAAGTTGCAAACGACTTTTCTCAAGTGTTGTGACGCATTTCCGAGTGAACCGGAATATTGAACAGAGGGTTTTACTCCAGCGCTCCTGCTCTCCGTCTCTCGCCCACAGCACAGTAACGGGTTGAGGGAGCGGTTAAGCGATTAACCACCCGAGCCGTCAAACCTACGTCATCAGAAAGGAACGCCATTCCAGACCCGGAAGTAACTTTTCAGACTTTGATTAAAGATAACTTCGGCAAACAATTTTTTTCCGTGTATTAACTTGCACGGATTAATTGTTCACCACAAGACTAGTAATATCCGCTAACAAAGTAAATAGGGTCAATTTTGATTTCATGCCGACTTTAAATAACTGATAAACAAAATTATATTTAATCAGGTCTTATTGTGACTTCATGCACCACTGTCCAAAAAAGGGAGATTTTTATTTTTATTCAGTTTGAACTAAAGTTCTTGATCGATGTTTGAGTGAATGAAGCAGTGGAGCTGAAAATATGCAGATATGATTTTCATACCCATGGACAGAAATATGAAGCTTCCAGAAGGATCGCTCCGCCATGATGCCAGACACACCAGTTGTGTTTTACAGGAGACGTTTATTGGTGGCAGAGACTGACAGTGAGGTCCACTTGAAATCTGCCCAAGTGCATGCGTTGAAATAGTTTGAGCTTAAAGTTAAGTGTAACCAAACCAATCCATAATTCAACTTTGCTTTATTAAAATTCACATTATGGGTTTGTTATATTCATGCAACCAACTAAACTGTCATCGAGCTGAACACTCTCCTGAGCCACATCACGCCAGGCTGGAGCTGAACTAAAGCTGGTTTGGAGAATGATCGTGAAGAATAAAGAGAAGAATACGAAAGTGAGATTCCAGGTTTTATTTAAACAAGTGCTCCAGACAGACACACACACACACTCCAGCAGGGGTTGACGTGTGTGTTACTCGTAGAGCCAGTCGTGCGCGCAGCTCTTGTAGCTCACCAGCTCCTCCGCCTTGAACCACAGGGCGATCTCTTTAGTCGCGCTGGCCACCGAGTCGCTGCCGTGGATCAGGTTCCTGAAGCACACACACACACACACACGCGTCATTCTCCGGATGGGGGAGTTACTTTAAATGCATTACAATATTACGTTACTCACAAAAACAAAAGCACCTAATTGCGTTACTTAGTAAATGCTTGTTCACGTTTAGTCTAGAACTAAAACAGGTTCACTTTATTTCTCCCAACATGAGGACGGCAGACGGTCAGTCAATAAATGTGAAAGGAACTAGCGTTACTTATTTGAAAAAGTAACTTACATATTTTGTTGTAAATTGAAAAATGTGTTACTTTACTAGTTGCTTGCAACAGTAATCTGATAGCGTAACAAGTACTGAGCTAAACCCGACGCTGGTCATTCCCAGTCTCGGTCACACACACCTGCCCACTTCGATGCAGAGATCGCCGCGGATGGTGCCGGGCTTGGAGTCGATGGGGTTGGTCTCGCCGAGCATCACGCGCCCGATCTTCACCACACTCAGGCCCTCCCACACCTGCAGACACACACGTTAGCATCGCACGCTTCGTTAGCATACAGCTACAGATGATCGAAGGCTCACCATGGCCAGCACCGGCCCGGTGCTCATGTACTTCACCAGCCCGGCGTAGAAGGGCATGTCCTTCAGGTCGATGTAGTGCTCCTTCAGCAGAGTCTCAGACGCCTGCGAGCAGAGACACGTTAGCATGAGCGCGCAGAGAGCGTTAGCATGAGTGAGCAGAGAGCGTTAGCATCCGCGGATGAACACACACCTGCAGGAACTTGGCGGCCACCAGACGGAAGCCCCTCTGCTCGAAGCGCTTGATGATCTCTCCCATCAGGCCTCGCTGCACGCCGTCAGGCTTAATGGCGATGAAGGTGCGTTCGGTTTTAGCAGCCATGACTCTGAGGAGAGAAGAACACACACATGAGTCTGAGGAGAGAAGAACACACACATGAGTCTGAGGAGAGAAGAACACACACATGAGTCTGAGGAGAGAAGAACACACACATGAGTCTGAGGAGAGAAGAACACACACATGAGTCTGAGGAGAGAAGAACACACACATGAGTCTGAGACAACACACACACACACACGATTCTGAGGAGACAACACACACACACACGAGTCTGAGGAGAGAAGAACACACACACGAGTCTGAGGAGAGAAGAACACACACACGAGTCTGAGGAGACAACACACACACACACGTCTGAGGAGACAACACACACACACACGTCTGAGGAGACAACACACACACACACGTCTGAGGAGACAACACACACACACACGAGTCTGAGGAGACAACACACACACACACGAGTCTGAGGAGACAACACACACACACGAGTCTGAGGAGACAACACACACACGAGTCTGAGGAGACAACACACACGAGTCTGAGGAGAGAAGAACACACACACACACGAGTCTGAGGAGAGAAGA